>NC_044507.1:650000-675000 GCF_902362185.1 Chanos chanos
CCACATACACACACTTATAGAAACAAACATACACACACAGTTGTGGGAGTCTCTTTCTCTCTCTCTCTCTCGTACAGACACACACACACAGACATACACAGATCAGAGTCTCAAACACACATACACACACACACACACACATACATATTCTCAAAGAGACACATGTACACACACACATACACTTATTCTCGCACACAGACATACACAGCCACGTTCATGCACATTGGGGCTGGGCGATATATCGAGTATACTTGATGTATCGCGGCTTGTTCTACAGTTAATGTAGTAAATGACTAGCCACTAGCATGAGACTTGCTTGGGTGTTTCACTTCTTTCACTCCCTCCTATGGCCCTCTCCCTCTCACAGACACAAAAAGATCAAAAACTCATACATATGTCACACACACTCGCCCGCCCATCCAGACCACTCTCCTGGGTGAGCGTGTGTGACGTTTATACTGTAGGTGAGACGTGTGTTTTTGTATCTGGCGGGAACAAGGAAAGAGCCTGGAGAGAAGCGTCAAAGCGAGTTTATACGTGTTGAGTTCAGAAACGGTAATAGAAGATGGAGACAGACAAACTGGTTACAAAAAGAAACAGCACTGGATCCATCGTCTGGAAGTGGTTTGGGTGTCGCAAAGAAGATGTTGAATAAATACTGTTTTGTTAAATTTAACTTGGTTCTGATTTCCCCCCTTTTGCAGGAAAGTTTAAAATTGTTCCAATAGAGACCACTAATGAATATAAACAAGAATATTTCAATGCAGACATAGGCTGTGTTCACATGTACAGTCTTTTTTAAAGCTGCCAGCGTCTGTTTAACATAATAATCCTACGGAGTAGACCGTGTTTTCAAAAACGTCCTGAGCGGTTTGGAACACCGTAACCAGCGTTTTTTTCTGCAGATCAGGGCAGTTTTTTCTCGCAGGTGAAAAAGGTTCAATTCCTCAGATAAAACAGTTAAACAGTTCAAGAGGCTGTCTGGAGCCAAACTGGATGAATCCTAGGAGTTTCTAGTAAGTGTGTGATTACTGCTTGTCGTTAGCAAAACTAGTTAATAACTGTTATGGCAACAAAAGATGCTCTCAACTACTTTTTGGAACAAACGCTGTCAGTGTATTTTTCTACCTGGAAAAAATGCTCTGGCCAGGGTTTTTCCATCAGAAAAAGGCACTATGTGTGAACACACCCAGTATGTCGCAGGGGACTACTAGAATAATCACACTTGTGTGATTGTATGCATCAAAGCGTTAAATCAAGCATTTATGAAGTGCTTTAGAGGGGATTTCAAAATATCGAGATATATATCATGTATCGCGATATAGCCTAAAAATATCGCAGTATTATTTATAGGCTATATTGCTCAGCCCTAATGCACATACACTTATACTCATAGACAGACATACACAGCCACATTCATGATTGACGGTTTAGTTTCCATAGCAACACGGCATAGGCGTTTTCCAAAGAACTCATATATAGAACATAAGGATGGTCCTTTGATTGTAACTAAAACACAACTTGCTTACAATAAAATTACTAAACCATTTCAAATCAGTATAGAACCAACAAAATGAAATCATTTCAAAACAATGTAAAAACAACAAAATGAAACCATGTCAAAACAGTGTAAAAACAACAAAATAAAACCATTTCGAAAGTGTAGTTAGTAGTTATTGTGAGTTATTCTTAAATGTTCACTTACTGTCAGACAGTGGAACACTGCTGTTACACAGTGCTGTTATTATAAGACAGGGGTTCTGACATATGTAATACAAAGGAAAGATCATAATAAAAGATCCTGTTTTAATGACATAGGATATCATTTAGATCAGGGGTGTCCAAATCCAGCCCTGGAGGGCCAGGGTCCTGACGATTTTTGTTTTCACCTCTCAGTTACCTGTTGATTTTCACCTTGAAAACAGGTGTGCACGCTCTTCAGCCAATCACAGATTGTATTTAGTTAGTCGACAAGAAAACCAGCAGGACCATGGCCCTCCAGGACTGTATTTTGACACCCTTAGTTTAGATAATAGAGTATGATATTCATATATAACTACAAAATGGTTTTGTTATTTTAACATGATCCAAAGTTAGTGATCATTTATTCTGCAATTGTTACACATGTATTTGTTATTTGTTTTGTCTTGTTTTGTTTTTAATGACAGTTTCTCATAATGGCAAAAAAGAGAGGCAAGTACTTATGTATCAGACATACGTAATGAGAGAACAAAATACAGCAGTCTAAAGGATTTGAGGTTGTTCAGTTCTCTGTTCTCTTTTAGACGTATGATAAATCATCTATGTGACCACGATCATAAGACTATAACTATCCTAAAAACATTTACTCAGTAAGGTCGACAGAGAGAGAGGGACAGGTAGAGAGAGAGAGACAGACAGGCAGACACAGAGAGATAGAAAGAGACACACACAGGCAGATGGAGAGACAGAAGAAAAAAACATTTAAACAGTAAGGCAGACAGAGAGACACACAGACAGACAGACAGAGAGAGACACAGACAGGCAGACAGAGAGAGACACAGAAAGGCAGACAGAGAGACAGACAGGCAGACAGAAGGAGAGAAAAAGGCAGACAGAGAGAAAAGAAAGTGTTCGATGAAGGAAAGAGGATAAATGTTTTATTAACCAAGAAGTGTTCTACACCACACTTAAATACCTACCTGGTCTCATGAAGTAGATGCTAAATATTGGCTAAATATTGTTTGTTGTATATATGTGTGTGTGTGTGTGTGTGTGTGCGTGTGTGTGCCCATATGTATAAGTCACTCATAGGGTGAACATGAGTACAGTTGTTGTGGACATACACAGAGAGAGAGAGAGAGAGAGAGAGAGAGAGTACCTGTGTCACAGTTAGTACTAGCAGTGGGAGTAACTGGACTAACGGAAAAAGGCAATATACCAACTCCAGCACCTGAGAGACACACACATACACTGTGAGGACACACAACACACACACACAACACACACACAAATGCACAGCACTGTGTGCATGCAATCCCTGCTCAGCAATCAGCCCAGAGCACATGGCTACAAGCCAACAAACTTCCAAACACCCTCTCACCTTCACACACACAAACCCTCTACACACAAACAGATACTCACAAACACGCAGTATCAACACATGCATATGCGAATGCACATACAAACACATGCACCACGACTAATACAACAGCCCGCCTGCATACACACACACTCACATAAAATACACACAGATCACATGTCAGCTTAGTAACAAAGCCAATCCACTGTAGAGAACTGCACAATTCAGTTACAAACAGAAAAAGAAAAAATGAAAAATTACCACTGAGTCCTGGACTAATTATCACCTGATTCATATGAATAATACATTTCTCATGAGAAAGTCACTTAACAAGAGACAGTGTAATTATATGTAGGCTGGGATACTTTAGATTAGATTAAACAGAGAATGACTCAATTTTTACACAGGGCTGTCTGTTTTTGTGATAAAACTTAAAACATCCAAAAAGATGGATTTTGCACAAATACTACAACACTACACAAACACACATACACACATGCACACACACACACACACAAATACACACAGATAAAAGTATCACAGAAATATTGAGAGAAAAAAAGAGATGAGAGAATGAGACAGAGAGAAGTTTGTAGGAATGCAGGAGTGTGGCTTCTCTTCCACAGCAGCAGGGGGCACTCTACAGGCAGCCGCTCACCAGTAGCCAGCAAGCCCAGCACTGCCACTCCCAAATGCTGCTCCAATCAGCACGCAGCAACCCAGACAAGCCCAACAAGCCCCACCCACAAACTACTTACATGTCTTGCAGCAGCCGTCCACATAGGTCTGAACCACACCTCCATTCTGAAACAAATACACTGAGGTTATAAACACACACACGAAGCCAATACACATGATGACACAGACACACACTTATTAATTCAGACCTGAATGCACTCTGTGTCATTGAATGGAGGACAGACAACCCCAGAGGCCAGGATCACAGCTCCAACAGCAGTTTCCATACAGTCATAGCGTGTACAGTTAACTACCCAGGAACTACCAACCTAAACACACGCACACACACACACACAACACAAACACACACACACACACACACACGTGCACACATACACATACACACGTATACAAAACAACAGTAAAAACACATCACAGTGCACACAAAGAGACATACACAAAAAATCAGGTAACACTCAAAGTTACTGGCACTTCCAGTGTGTGTGTGCGTGTACGCGCGTGTGTGTGTGCGCACGTGCATGTATATCCGTGTGTGTGTTGGGATGCGTACCATGAAGACTTCTGTAGTTCCACTGTGTGTTTGTGTGTGTGTGTGTGTTCGTAGGTATGTATGTGTTCGTGTGTGTAGATGTGTGTGTGTGTTCGCTCATGTGTTCCTGCGTAGGAGTGGTTGTGTGTGTGTGTGTGTGTGTGTGTGTGTGTGTGTGTGTGTGTGTGTTTGTGTTGGGATGCGTTCCATGAAGACTTCTGTAGTTCCACTGTGTGTGTGTGTTCGTGTGTGTGTGTGTGTGTGTGTGTGTGTTCGTGTGTGTGTGTGTGTGTTGGGATGCGTACCATGAAGACTTCTGTAGTTCCATTTTCACTTAAGTAAGAACAGGAGACATTTTTACAAGAGCCGCAGCACACGTGAGGATCAGAAGAAGGAACATACACCTGGTGCTTTACACACACAGACACACACACACAGAAAACAGAACAAATCATGCTAATCACTGGCTAGAAGGTAATAGTTTGATCCAAAGATTCAAAAGTACAATGAGACTGTAGTGTACAGTGAGACTGCAGTGTACAGTGAGACTGTAGTGTACATGGTGTGAGTTAGACTGCAGTGTACAGTGAGACAGTAGCGTATGGTGTGAGTTAGACTGCAGTGTACAGTGAGACAGTAGCGTATGGTGTGAGTTAGACTGCAGTGTGCAGTGAGACTGCAGTGTACAGTGAAACTGTAGAGTACATGGTGTGAGTTAGACTGCAGTGTACAGTGAGACAGTAGCGTATATTGGGTGAGTTAGACTGTAGTGTACAGTAAGACTGTAGTGTACATGGTGTGAGTTAGACTGCAGTGTACAGGGAAAACAGCACTACAACAGCACATTATGTGTTTAAGACTGCAGCAAAATGAGGACCAGTGAGTCTACACTTAGGAAGATATAGGTGAATGAGGCCCAGTTCCTAAGTTTTTTTTTTAATTAGTTCTTGAGAAAGGTCCTAAGAACAGACTGGATGGTGCTGTTGTGATGGTCAAATTTGCCTTGGGATTAATAAAGTATTTCTTATTTTATATTGGTAGCCTAAAGCGTCCCAAGAGGCACTCATCACTCTCTGCAAATAGATCTACACCCCCCCCCCCCAGGGCATGATCTGCAACAACTTGAAGGAGCAGTAAATGTGCCATCAGGTGAGTAGGCCCAGGGTGCAGAGATAGACCTACTTTGGTCCTATAAATAGAGTGATCAGTCTTTGATTACTGGATGGCACGGTTCCCAAGTAACATAACTGATGTGAAATGAAGTGTTAGTGTAGCATTTATTTATTTTAAAAGACCATAATGCTTTGTAATGATGTGTTGTAGTGTGGGCGTAGTGTATAACAGTGAGCCAACAGACAGAGCCAAACTTCGCGCGGCTGAACAGAGATGGCGGAAATCAAGATCCCTCAACGACCTATCCTACTACCACTCTCTTCTTTCTCCTCTACCCTATCCTCTGCCAAATCTGCCTTCTTCCACTCCAGGATCAACACCGCCTCTTCCAACACCCACAAACTCTTCTCCTCCCTCCTTTCTCCTCCTCCTCCTCCTCCTCCCTCATCCCTATCTGCTGATGACTTTGTCTCCTTCTTCGAGAAGAAGATCAAAGGCATCTGCGACTGCTTTCCCCCATCCCCGCCCACCCCGGATCCTGCACCCTCCACCCCCCCCCCCAACTATCTTCTCCTCCTTCTCCCCTCTATCTGACTCTGAAGCTCTCCTACTTATAAAATCCCATCGTCCTACTACCTGTCCTCTAGATCCCATCCCCTCCCCTCTCTTTCAGGCCATCTCGGACGACATTCTGCCCTTCATCTCGTCCTTGATCAACAGCTCTCTGTCTTCTGGCACAGTTCCTTCTGCCCTGAAGAGGGCGCGGGTCAAGCCACTGCTCAAGAAGCCCAGTCTAGACCCAGCTGATGTCAGTAGCTACCGTCCAGTCTCTCTCCTACCGTTTCTCTCCAAAACCCTGGAACGTGCAGCATATAATCAACTCTCTCCATATCTTCTCCAGAACAATCTCATGGATCAGAACCAATCTGGATTCAAAGCCGGCACTATAACAGTGTTGATGTGTTGTAATGTAGTTGTGTGTAATGATGTGTTTTAGTGTGTAGTGTTCATGTGTTGTAGTGTGTAATGTGTTGTAGTGTGGGTGTAGTGTATAACAGTGTTCATGTGTTGTAGTGTGTAGTGTGTAATGATGTGTTGTAGTGTGAGTGTAGTGTATAACAGTGTTCATGTGTTGTAGTGTAGTTGTGTGTAGTGTGTTGTAATGTAGTTGTAGTGTGTAGTGTGTAATGATGTGTTGTAGTGTAGTTGTAGTGTGTAGTGTGTAATGATGTGTTGTAGTGTGAGTGTAGTGTATAACAGTGTTCATGTGTTGTAGTGTAGTTGTGTGTAATGATGTGTTGTCGTGTAGTTGTGTGTAATGTGTTGTAGTGTGGGTGTAGTGTATGACAGTGTTGATGTGTTGTAGGGTGGTTGAGAGTTGAGAAGAAACTGTTTTAGTGGACTGTGACTCACTGGTTCACACTTCTCAGAGCAGTTGATGGTAGAGACGTCCATGGCATAAAATCCAGTCCTGGAGTCTCTGTGTGTGAGGCAGTGAACAGTGTAACACAGGTCACCCTCAAAGTACTGCACCATAGACTGACCCGGACTCAGTACAGTCACACCCTGAAACAAGCATACATCGGCCTTCTCTAAACACACACACACACACACACACACACACACACACACACACACACGTGTTAACCACACATACAAACACAAATAAAGAGATTTGGGTGTGTGTGTGTAACATCTTACTGCAGGTATACTGGGTGTGTGTGTGTGTGTGTGTCACATCTTACTGCAGGTATACTGGGTGTATGTGCGTGTGTGTGTAACATCTTACTGCAGGTATACTGGGCGTGTGTGTGTGTGTAACATCTTACTGCAGGTATACTGGGGGTGTGTGTGTGTGTGTGTAACATCTTACTACAGGTATACTGGGCGTGTGTGTGTGTGTGTGTAACATCTTACTGCAGGTATACTGGGTGTGTGTGTGTGTGTGTGTAACATCTTACTGCAGGTATACTGGGTGTGTGTGTGTGTGTGTGTGTGTGTGTGTGTGTAACATCTTACTGCAGGTATACTGGGTGCAGCTACATGCACTGCTGTAGTCTGGCTCCTCCACCTGCACCTCCCCCTAAAGAGCAAAGTTATTAAGGGTCACATGGGTCATCAGGAGGTCACAGACAGAACAAAGGTCACTGGGGTCACCTTAAGGTCACATATTTGACTTAACTACTTCAAGAAGTGTAGAGCATATAGAGGGGTTGTTTAAAGAGTAATTGAGATTTAATATGGGAATGGTTTGGTTTGTTCCCAAAACATGACCAAATTCAGGTTAAATTCTCTGGGTAAGGGAGTAAAACCCTTCAGCTTATTTTTTACAAAGACATGCTGTGTAAAACTGAAATAACAGAGTGGAACATGTCCACTGAATGCAATTTGATTCTACTGTGGTTTTGATGTGCTTGTGTGTGTGTCTTTGCGTGTGTGAGAACTTTAAATGAGAGTTGTGAGTCACCAGTGTGTCAGTTCTGAATTAAATCAGTCAGTCACTGCTGTGTGTCAGTACTCACAAAGAACCATCAAACACAGCAATGAAACAACTGCAACATCTGTTACTAATAAGACATTTCTGAGGACGTCCACTGAACAGCAATGTCTGGACTCAGAGACAGACAGATGTGAATTACTGTCTGTACTTACTGGCTATCACTGGGTTTTTACATGTACTCAATGTACTCAAACACATACACACATATACAGACACACACACACACACACACACACACAGAAACTCACTGTAGCACAGAATGGGCGTGATGCATTCTGACACTGGCACTCTAGAGAAGAAACACAGTTTAAACATCTTAACACTCACCAGACTACAAGTGTAATTGCCTTACACATAATGTACATATATAACATTATACATATACACACAGAGATATAGACAGATAAGATATAGATGTAGACATAGATGTAGAAAGGTGGCATGAGCAGCCCTGGTCAAAATTTCTGTTACTGTGAATAGTCAAGTGAGTAGAGGATGAACTGGTCTCCAAAAGGCCTATAGTTAAAGATGAAACATTCTTTTTAAAATTTTGAGCAAGAATGATTAGTGTTTAGTGTTCAGTGCTTAGTGTTCAGTGATTAGTGTTCAGTGCAATTTTCGAGTGAAAAAAAGGAAAGGAGCACCATGCTGAAGTCTGGGCACCACCAAGATCAGATAACCTTTACCAAGCTCTCAGACCTGAATTAGCTTGTTAGATTTGATCTCTCTCACATAACCTTTACCAAGCTCTCAGACCTGAATTAGCTTGTTAGATTTGATCTCTCTCACATAACCTTTACCAAGCTCTCAGACCTGAATTAGCTTGTTAGATTTGATCTCTCTCACATAACCTTTACCAAGCTCTCAGACCTGAATTAGCTTGTTAGGGTTGTGACTTGCTAGCAGTCATCATTAGGAAAGGCCAGGTGATGCAGATTTCAAAGCTTTATAAATACTCTGACTCCTCAAAGCTCGTCCCAACAATCAGCAGCCGTGGGCTCCTCTAAGCAGCTGCCTTGCACTCTGAAAATTAAAATAACTGATGCCCACAAAGCAGGAGAAAGCTATAAGATAAAGCAGGAGATGGCTATAAGATAAAGCAGGAGATGGCTATAAGATAAAGCAGGAGATGGCTATAAGAGGATAGCAAAGTGTTTTCAGGGGTGATACTGTATACAGTATCAGTCAAAAGTTTGTATATACCTGGGAGGTATTCCAGAAAGCGGGTTTAGTGAAAACTCTTAGTTAACTCTCACAGCAAGTAGTAAACCTCCTAATAGAAGAGCCGTATGGCTTTGTTTTGCTAGGAGAATGAAGCCATAGGGCTCTTCTATTAGGAGGTTTACCCCCCAGATGTGTGTGTGTGTGTGTGTGTGTGTGTGTGTGTGCGCGTGCGCGTGTGTGTGTGTAAACTGATGCAGTACCACATTGTGTTTCTGGACAGCAGTGGTGAGGCACTGGTCTCTTGACCAGGGCAGCTCCAGGAGCACAGCTGACAGAGGGCTCAGGGCACAAACTCAAATCACACACTGAAAAATAAACAACGGCCAAAACATGAACAACGACAATATCTGACACACTGACCCGTACCATCCTCACTGATTATTACTGACACACTGAATCATACCATCCTCACTGATTATTACTGACACACTGACCTGTACCATCCTCACTGATTATTACTGACACACTGACCCATACCATCCTCACTGATTATTACTGACACACTGACCCATACCATCCTCACTGATTATTACTGACCCATACCATCCTGACTGATTATTACTGACCCCTACCATCCTCACTGATTATTACTGACACACTGACCCCTACCATCCTCACTGATTATTACTGACCCCTACCATCCTCACTGATTATTACTGACACACTGACCTGTACCATCCTCACTGATTATTACTGACACACTGACCCATACCATCCTCACTGATTATTACTGACATACTGACCCATACCATCCTCACTGATTATTACTGACATACTGACCCATACCATCCTCACTGATTATTACTGACCCATACCATCCTGACTGATTATTACTGACCCCTACCATCCTCACTGATTATTACTGACACACTGACCCCTACCATCCTCACTGATTATTACTGACCCCTACCATCCTCACTGATTATTACTGACATACTGACCTGTACCATCCTCACTGATTATTACTGACACACTGACCCCTACCATCCTCACTGATTATTACTGACACACTGACCCATACCATCCTCACTGATTATTACTGACACACTGACCCATACCATCCTCACTGATTATTACTGACCCCTACCATCCTCACTGATTATTACTGACACACTGACCCCTACCATCCTCACTGATTATTACTGATACACTGACCCATACCATCCTCACTGATTATTACTGACACACTGACCCATACCATCCTCACTGATTATTACTGACCCCTACCATCCTCACTGATTATTACTGACCCACTGACCCCTACCATCCTCACTGATTATTACTGACCCACTGACCCCTACCATCCTCACTGATTATTACTGACCCCTACCATCCTCACTGATTATTACTGACACACTGACCCCTACCATCCTCACTGATTATTACTGACACACTGACCCCTACCATCCTCACTGATTATTACTGACACACTGACCCGTACCATCCTTATTGACTGTACCATTTCATTCCATCTTCCTTACTATAAACATACCCAGTAAGGTAAACCAAGTTTTAGCTGAGAAATCAGGCAGCAATCTCAACAAAGGCCAATCCAAGGTCAAAGCCAGATATCCACAGGGCAAACAAATCCAAATCGTAAGGCAAAAACAGGTCAAGATTAACACAGTCAAGATTTCAAATCACTGATGGCAAACTTATGCAGACAGGCTCAGAAAACAAACCGTCAAAATGTGACAAAGAACAGAAACAGGTACAGGACTTAAATACACAGAACAATTGGCAGCAAAGACAGGCTACTGGTGGAAAACAGGAGGTAACAAATCAGGTAATAATAGTGATCAGGTGGGGGGCGGGGACAGAAGTGAGCAGAAGCACATGGCAATACCAAACACAAACAGAAGCACATGGCAATACCAAACACAAACAGAAGCACATGGCAATACCAAACACAAACAGAAGCGAATGGCAATACCAAACACAAACAGAAGCACATGGCAATACCAAACACAAACAGAAGCACATGGCAATACCAAACACAAACAGAAGCACATGGCAGTACCAAACACAAACAGAAGCACATGGCAATACCAAACACAAACAAAAGCACATGGCAGTACCAAACACAAACAGAAGCACATGGCAATACCAAACACAAACAGAAGCACATGGCAGTACCAAACACAAACAGAAGCACATGGCAGTACCAAACACAAACAGAAGCACATGGCAATACCAAACACAAACAGAAGCGCGGGAGGGAAGCACGCCGGGGTTCTGCGGCGAAATCGACAGAGTAACTTCAAACCTCCTCTGCCCAGCATTCTGCTAGCTAATGTACAGTCGCTGGACAACAAGCTAGACGAACTGCGAGCACGTATTAATCACGAAAGGGACATTAGGAACTGCTGCGTTCTGGCATTCACAGAGACGTGGCTGGAGCCCAACGTGCCCGATTGTGCCGTCACCCCGGGGAATTTCTCCATCTACCGACAAGATCGAACGAAAGACTCAGGCAGGACGAGAGGAGGGGGTGTGTGCTTTATGGTTAACTCTTCGTGGACCAAGGATATCTGTGTTTTAACAACGCACTGTTCCCCAGTTCTGGAGCTGCTGACCATCAAAGTTAGACCCTTCTACCTCCCCAGAGAGTTCAGCTCAGTCCTCCTCACAGCTGTTTACATCCCCCCACAGGCTGATAAACCATCAGCACTGGACGAGCTGAATAGAATCATTAATGGACTGGAAAACTCATACCCAGAGGCTGCGCTCATTGTTTTGGGAGACCTCAACGGAGCCAATATGAAGAAAGTTCTCCCAAAATACTATCAACACATCACTTTTCCCACCAGGGGAGAACAGACCCTGGATCACTGCTATACCCCCTTCAAAGACTGCTACAAACCCCTCCCCCGCCCGGCTTTTGGAAAAGCAGACCACTGCTCCATCCTACTGCTGCCTGCATATAGGCAGAAGCTGATACAGGAAAAACCAGTTATCAGGGACATATACAAATGGGACAGAGTGGCTGAGGGGGTCCTTCAGGACTGCTTTGAGACTACTGACTGGCAGATGTTTGAAGACGCGGCGGACGGCAATATCAATGAATACACAGACTCGGTCATTGGCTATATAAGCAAGTGTATCAGCGATGTTGTCCCAAGAACCACCGTTCGGATCTACCCCAACCAGAAGCCCTGGGTTAACGGGGAGATTCGCACTAAACTCAAAGCGCCGACCACCGCCTTCAACTCAGGAGACCCTGACGCCTACAAAGCATCCAGATATGACCTCAGGAAGTCCATCAGGGATGCCAAGAAGAAGTATAGGGCCAAAGTGGAGTCCAGCTACTACAGCTCTGACCCCAGGAGCATGTGGAATGGACTGCGCAGCATCACAGACTACAAGGGGAAAAACAAAGACATTGCCCAGTGCAGAGCATCGCTCCCAGATGAGCTGAACACCTTCTATGCACGGTTTGATGCAGATAACACATCGCCCCTCGTGCATCCACATGTGGATGGGAAGGCTGCCACACTGACCCTAGAAACAGCTGAGGTGAGACGGTCCTTCAAAAGGGTCAACCCCCACAAAGCTCCAGGGCCAGATGGCATCCCTGGCCGGGCTCTCAGAGTGTGCGCTGACCAACTGTCGGAGGTGTTCACCAAAATCTTTAACCTCTCCCTGAGTCAGTCCGTGGTCCCCACCTCCCTGAAGGCATCCACCATCGTTCCTGTCCCCAAGAAGAAACCGATGGCCTCCTGCCTAAATGACTACCGCCCTGTTGCACTGACATCAGTCATCATGAAGTGCTTCGAGCGACTGGTTAAAACCCACATCTGCTCCTCCCTTCCTGACACCTTGGACCCTCTTCAGTTTGCATACAGACCAAACAGGGCCACAGAGGACGCCATCGCCATGGCGTTACACACCACGCTCACCCACCTGGACAAGGGGAATACCTATGTGAGAATGCTCTTCATCGATTACAGCTCAGCATTCAACACCATCATCCCCTCAAAACTCGTTTCAAAGCTCGCTGAACTTGGTCTAGCACCCTCTATCTGCAGCTGGATATTAGACTTCCTGACGGGCAGGCCCCAGGTGGTGAGAATTGGCAGTCACACCTCATCATCACTGATCCTCAACACAGGCGCACCACAGGGCTGTGTGCTCAGCCCCCTACTGTACTCCCTGTTCACCTACGACTGTACTGCCAAGCACAGTTCAAATGTCATCATCAAGTTTGCTGACGACACGACCATTCTGGGCCTCATCACAGACAACGATGAGACGGCTTACAGAGAGGAAGTGAGGGCACTAACCATCTGGTGCCAAGACAACAACCTCTCTCTCAACGTCAGTAAAACCAAAGAGATGATAGTAGACTTCAGGAGACAGCAGAGGGGTGGGCACCTCCCCATCCACATTGGTGACGCTGAAGTTGAGAGGGCCAGCAGCTTCAAATTCCTCGGTGTACACATCACTGAGGACCTCTCCTGGTCGCTACATACAGACACCATGGTCAAGAAGGCTCGCCAGCGGCTCTATTTCTTGAGAAGACTGAGGAAGTTTGACATGAACGCCAGCATCCTCACCAACTTCTACAGGTGCACCATCGAGAGCTTGCTGACGGGCTGCATCACGGTCTGGTACGGGAACTGCTCCGCCCACAGCCGCAAATCACTACAGAGGGTGGTGGATGCGGCACAGCACGTGACTGGCAGCAGACTCCCTGCCATTCAGGACATCTTCCACCAGCGGTGTCTGCGGAAGGCCCACAGGATCATTAAGGACCGCAGCCACCCAGCACGCAGACTGTTCTCCTTGTTACCGTCTGGCAGACGATACAGGAGCATGGCTGCACGCACCACCAGACTTAAGGACAGTTTTTACCACCAGGCCATCAGGCTTCTTAACTCACACAACTAAACACCCCCCCCCCCCCCACTGGAGTCTGGACTACCTACTTTGTTGCACTGTTCACTGCTCAAGTGCACTGTTGCACTACTAACTTGCACTGCACTGTCTACCTTCACAGGTTACTATGATTCACAGTGTTTACATGATACTGCACTGACACTTACACTGGTACATAAAGCTGTACATCCCCCACGTACAATACCGTTGTTCACACTCGCCACTTTATACTTTAAATCTAAGCGTCCTTCACATGTATATAGTGTATATATTTCATATTCTGTTCCATATTCTGTTATATTTATTGTGCACCCTCCATGTTCCTTATTGTTCATTACGCATACCTCTCTTTTTATATTTTTCTTTTATATTCTTATAGTTAACTCCTTTTATATATTTATAACTCTCTTTTATATTTTCTCCTCTCTTTTATATTTTCTTTCTCAGTATACTCCTTATTCCCCTACTCTTAATCCCCTGTTTTGCTCTTCTACTCCTTGTGCTCTTATTGCTGAGTTGACCTGTTTCTCTCTTCTCACACATTTCATTGTACCGTTGACCCTGTGTCAACCTGCATATGACAAATAAACTCTTAAACTAAACTAAGCACATGGCAATACCAAACACAAACAGAAGCACATGGCAGTACCAAACACAAACAGAAGCACATGGCAATACCAAACACAAACAGAAGCACATGGCAATACCAAACACAAACAGAAGCACATGGCAATACCAAACACAAACAGAAACACATGGCAGTACCAAACACAAACAGAAGCACATGGCAATACCAAACACAAACAGAAGCACATGGCAATACCAAACACAAACAGAAGCACATGACAGACAGACAGTGTGTGTATAAACATATACAGACAGACAGTACCGCAGTGATACAGAGGACAGCAGTGGTTTGTGGTGTTCATGTCCACAGCTAGAATTTCTCCCGGCAAACACACTGGTATTGGTTCCATACAGGACTCACACACTGTAAAACACACACACACACACACACAATGGAGACATTCACATTTCTTAAAATATTCTCACATGGTAACTTTCAGTATAAATAATACATTATAATAAAAGAGCAAACTGTATGATATATGAAGTGTTACATATGTGGAGGGGCGTGCACATGTATGCCCTCTCATTATGAGTTATGAGAACAGACTGGAGTGTATAATGTCATTATTATGAGTTATGAGAACAGAGTGAAGTGTATAATGTCATTATTATGAGTTATGAGAACAGAGTGAAGTGTATAACGTCATTATTATGAGTTATGAGGACAGTGAAGTATATAATGTCATTATTATGAGTTATGAGAACAGAGTGAAGTGTATAATGTCATTATTATGAGTTATGAGAACAGAGTGAAGTGTATAATGTCATTATTATGAGTTATGAGAACAGAGTGAAGTATATAATGTCATTATTATGAGTTATGAGGACAGTGAAGTATATAATGTCATTATTATGAGTTATGAGAACAGAGTGAAGTGTATAATGTCATTATTATGAGTTATGAGGACAGTGAAGTGTATAACGTCATTATTATGAGTTATGAGAACAGAGTGAAGTGTATAACGTCATTATTATGAGTTATGAGGACAGTGAAGTATATAATGTCATTATTATGAGGACAGAGTGAAGTGTATAATGTCATTATTATGAGTTATGAGAACAAAGTGAAGTGTATAATGTCATTATTATGAGTTATGAGAACAGTGAAGTATATAATGTCATTATTATGAGTTATGAGGATAGTGAAGTGTATAATGTCATTATTATGAGTTATGAGAACAGAGTGAAGTGTATAACGTCATTATTATGAGTTATGAGGACAGTGAAGTATATAATGTCATTATTATGAGTTATGAGAACAGAGTGAAGTGTATAATGTCATTATTATGAGTTATGAGAACAGAGTGAAGTGTATAACGTCATTATTATGAGTTATGAGGACAGTGAAGTATATAATGTCATTATTATGAGGACAGAGTGAAGTGTATAATGTCATTATTATGAGTTATGAGAACAAAGTGAAGTGTATAATGTCATTATTATGAGTTATGAGAACAGTGAAGTATATAATGTCATTATTATGAGTTATGAGGATAGTGAAGTGTATAATGTCATTATTATGAGTTATGAGAACAGAGTGAAGTGTATAATGTCATTATTATGAGTTATGAGAACAGAGTGAAGTATATAATGTCATTATTATGAGTTATGAGAACAGAGTGAAGTGTATAATGTCATTATTATGAGTTATGAGAACAGAGTGAAGTATATAATGTCATTATTATGAGTTATGAGGATAGTGAAGTATATAATGTCATTATTATGAGTTATGAGGACAGACTGGAGTCTATCAGAGTGGTAACGCTGGCTGTGGTGGTAATAAAGTGCTGTAAAATAATAATGTGTTGTATAGTTATATAATGTTATAAACCATACCACACAGATAACTGTAACAGCAATCACGCTCCTCTCTG
This sequence comes from Chanos chanos, assembly GCF_902362185.1. Classification (NCBI taxonomy): domain Eukaryota; kingdom Metazoa; phylum Chordata; class Actinopteri; order Gonorynchiformes; family Chanidae; genus Chanos; species Chanos chanos. The sequence goes on from NC_044507.1 coordinate 666,509, forward strand.
ACTTCAACAAGGAACTGATCTTCTCTGCAGACAGGGGGTGGCACCCTGGGGCATGCCTGCGGATCACACTCTGAAACAGACCAATCAAAGCAGAGACCAATTAAACAGAACAATTTTCATTTACTCTGTCTGCATTACTGATTATGACAGACAATATGACTAGAGAATTCTTGGTTGATAGATAGATAGATAGATAGATAGATAGATAGATAGATAGATGGATAGATGGATAGATAGATAGATAGATAGATAGATAGATAGATAGATAGATAGATAGATAGATAGATAGATCTCACCACATCTGTACTCTGGGCAGCAGGAGAGGGCACTGTAGCCAATGACTAATCTATTCCCATTCTCACAGCTGGGAACCTCATTCTGACAGATAGTAAGGTTACACTCTGCAGAAAACACACACACACACACACACACACACACACACACACACAATTATAGGTCATTTTGCATTCCTAGCTGGACTAGAGAATCCACACTAAAGATACCAGAGCTACTGCAGTAAGACCAGTTTTGTGTAGCTGTAATCTGTGTGTGTGCGTGTGAGTTTATATGTGTGTGTGTGTGTGTGTGTATGTATACTTGTACAGCTATCCTTGTGAGGACTAGTTTGATTTAGACCTTGTGAGTAAGGACATTTTGGGAAAGTGAGGACATTTTGGCTGGTCCTCATTTCTTCAAAGGGCTATTTCAGAGTTAAAACTTGGTTTTGGGGATAAGGTTAGAATTAGGTTTAGGTTAGGGTTAGGGTAAGGGTTGGGGTTAGGTATTTAGTTGTGTGTGCGTGTGTGTGTGTGTGTGTCTGAAGTGTGTAAGTACCACAGATCTTCTTGGGGCAGCAGGCGCCTTGCTCCAGGACAGAAACAGCATACTCTCCCTCCCTTTCACACAGTGGAGCGGGCTCCTGGCTGCAGTCTGGTTCCACTGGTACCACACTACCGTTCTCCAAACAACGGAACAGACAGCACCCACGCAGAGAACCATTCCAGACCTCACCTGGAGCCCGCGGGGAACCCTCATTGTCTGTACATACTGGAAACATACAGACATAGATATAATACACACAGACATTACACACACACACACACAGACCATAGCTACACACACCCACTGATGTGCGCACGCACACACACACACACACACGCTGACCATAGCTACATACACCCACTGATGCACACACATACACAAAGACACACACATACACACACACACTGACCACACTGATCCTCGGTCACACAGAAGGCGGAGTCTGCTCGGTGGAGTATGGTGCCGCTCTTACACACGCACTCTTCCCGTATGGACGAACACATGCTCTCCTCATAGTAGTCCAGGTTTTGACACGTGTGTGTTTTACACGTGTTCACACACGCTCTGTACTCCTTACCAGCAGGACACTTCAGCGCTGACACACAAGACAAAACAAAACGTGCAAATGTTAAAGCAGACCATTCTCTGTGTGTGTGTGTGTGTGTGTGTGTGTGTGTGTGACAGAGAGAACTCACGGCAGAAATTGGGTTTTCTCCAGCTGAAACAGATCTGGTGTGTGTAGCAAATGGCCACATATGCGGCCAGGAAGTCACACTCATGGTCCTTATAATGCAGGTCTCCAGCCCAGATGTTATTACAGAACTGCTCCGGAGAGACCTGCGTATGACAACAAGCACTCTACACTTTCAAAATACAACACTGTCATATTACTGTCTGTCATATTACTGTCTGTCACATTAATGTCTGTCATATTAATGTCTGCTTCAAAGTCTGCTTTTTGGTTCACAGAGATAGATGTGTGTGTGTGTGCGTGTGCGAGTGTGTGTGTGTGTGTGTCTGTGGGTGTGTGTGTGCGAGGGAGAGTGTGTGTGTGTGTGTGTGTGTGTGAGCAAGTGAGTGTGTGTGAGCAAGTGAGTGTGTGTGTGTGTATGTGGGTGTGTGTGTGCGTGTGTGTGTGTGTGAGGGTGTGTGTGTGCGTGTGTGTGTGTGCGGGCGTGTGTGTGTGTGTGTATGTGGGTGTGTGTGCGCGTGTGTGTATGTGGGTGTGTGTGTGCGAGTGAGTGTGTATGCCTGTGTGTCTGTGTGTATGCATGTGCGTCTGTGTGTGTGTGTGTTTGTGTGTGTGCAAGTGAGTGTGTGTGTGTGTGTGTGCGCGTGTTGTGTTAGAACCTTATGGTGACACTTAGAGAAGGGTCTTTGGTTTAGGATGGTGAAGCATTTGGAGCAGTTCCCTGTGGTGCAGTTATCTCCCACTCTGCGGAAATAATCCGTCTCTTCCGAAGTATCAACCATCCAGCCGTGCAGGAACACCGGAATGTCCTCCACTTCACCAACCACCGTTCCGTTGGGCAAACGGAGGTCATCCGCCGGATTACCATCACAGCAACCTGCCACGTACACAAACTTTACTGAACACACTATCACCTGGTGCTACATACAACATCAAGGTATACACACACACACACACCCGCACATATGCACACACACACACACACACATGCACACACACACACACATGCACACACACAGACACACATACACACGCACGCATACACATGCACACACACACACACACACACATGCGCACACACACATTGCAACACATTGCTACACACTTGTACACACACACACACTCGTGCACACACACATAGCAACACATTACAATCAGCAAACACACAATACACACACAAACACACCACACAATACACACAAACACACCACACATTACACACACAAACACACCACACAATACACACACAAACACGCCACACATTACACACAAACACCACACAATACACACACGAACACACCACACTTTACACACAAACACCACACAATACACACACAAACACACCACACATTACACACACAAACACCACACATTACACACACAAATGCACCACAAGTTACACACACCACACAGTTAACACACTCAGCCTCACCACAGAGCCCTCTGGTGGAGGTGTTGGCTGGGGTGGTGTACTGGAGAACCATGACTCCGGTGCTGTGGTACCACTGAATCTGAACTCCACCCGGTGTGTTAACTACATACATGGTACCAGTGTCATCGATGTGAAGGTTCTGCCTGGTGAATGGTAACCGGGCTGTGATCAGGTTCACTGATACCTAAAACCCACCAGAACAAACACTTTAACCCAGAAAAAGCCGCAGGACCTAACAAGTACCTAATACAGTTCAGGATCCAACAGTACCGTAACCCATCGTAACAAAACTCAACAGAACCCATCCTAACACAGTCTTAAACTATGAGAACAAACCTAGAACCATCCCCATGGGCAGAACCGTAGAACTCACTAGACCCTAGCTGTATTCAAGCAGGGCATAACCACAAGCCTAGAACCTGGAATCCTCCCTGATTTGGACTGATTCAGAAGAGAACTGGACTGATTCAGAAGAGAACTGGACTGATTCAGGAGAGATTGACACCTTTATAAATCATTTGAGAACCATTTTTAACGTAAATCATCTTCAGTCCACGCCCAAGTCTCACTAAAACCCTTCCCACCCATGCAACACCTCCATTCCAAATGCAACACCTCCATTCCAAATGCAACACCCCCATTCCAAATGCAATACCTCCATTCCAAATGCAACACCTCCATTCCAAATGCAACACCTCCATTCCAAATGAAACCTACACATTTTCAGCCTTAATGAGCGCTCTACTAACACACACAGTCTTACAGCAAACATCACCAAAGACAGAAGCCCAGAGTGAGACCAAACTGAGTCAGAAGTCCAGAGTGAGACCAAGCTGAGTCAGAAGTCCAGAGTGAGACCAAGCTGAGTCAGAATATTTCACAAAGCAGAATGTCACAGCCACCTTGCGGTCCAGACGGTTTATCATGATCCTGTAGGAGTGCGTGGAAATGTTCAGCTTTTTAAAACACAGACCAGACGTCCCTCCGCTGGGACTCTGTGGTTATGAAAGGAAGAGAGAGAGACGTTACAGCACATTTATGAGTCGGTGTAAAGAATGGGTCCGTGATGAAAGGACCACTGGTCCAAATGAAGCACTGTTGGTGTGCTGTATGTTACTATGTATGTTACTATGTCAGTTTACTAATGGGATGTTAATAGTGAGTGTGTAATGGTGACAGCATTAATAATGTTATTAACCTGACAGTGTTAATAACCTGACAATGTTAATAATGTGACAATGTTAATAACCTGACAGCATTAATAATGTGACAATGTTAATAATGTGACAGTGTTAATAACCTGACAGCGTTAATAATGTGACAGTGTTAATAACCTGACAATGTTAATAATGTGACAGTGTTAATAACCTGACTGCATTAATAATGTGACAGTGTTAATAACCTGACAGCGTTAATAACCTGACAGCGTTAATAACCTGACAGTGTTAATACTGTGACAGTGTTAATAACCTGACAGCGTTAATAATGTGACAGTGTTAATAACCTGACAGCGTTAATAACCTGACAATGTTAATAATGTGACAGCATTAATAATGTGACAGTGTTAATAACCTGACAGTGTTAATAATGTGACAATGTTAAGAACCTGACTGCATTAATAATGTGACAGTGTTAATAACCTGACAATGTTAATAACCTGACAGCCTTAATAACCTGACAGTGTTAATAACCTGACAGCCTTAATAATGTGACAGCGTTAATAATGTGACAGTGTTAATAACCTGACTGCATTAATAATGTGACAGTGTTAATAACCTGACAATGTTAATAACCTGACAGCCTTAATAACCTGACAGCGTTAATAACGTGACAGTGTTAATACTGTGACAGTGTTAATAACCTGACAGCATTAATAATGTGACAGTGTTAATAACCTGACAGCGTTAATAACCTGACAATGTTAATAATGTGACAGCATTAATAATGTGACAGTGTTAATAACCTGACAGTGTTAATAACCTGACAGCGTTAATAATGTGACAGTGTTAATAACCTGACAATGTTAATAATGTGACAGCATTAATAACCTGACAGTGTTAATAACGTGACAGTGTTAATAACCTGACAGCGTTAATAATGTGACAGCATTAATAATGTGACAGTGTTAATAACCTGACAGCATTAATAATGTGACAGTGTTAATAACCTGACAGCGTTAATAACCTGACAATGTTAATAATGTGACAGTGTTAATAACCTGACAGTGTTAATAACCTGACAGCGTTAATAATGTGACAGTGTTAATAACCTGACAGCGTTAATAACCTGACAGCGTTAATAATGTGAGAGTGTTAATAACCTTACAGCATTAATAACCTGACAGTGTTAATAACCTAACAGTGTTAATAACCTGACAGCCTTAATAATGTGACAGCGTTAATAACGTGACAGTGTTAATATTGTGACAGTGTTAATAACCTGACAGCGTTAATAATGTGACAGTGTTAATAACCTGACAATGTTAATAATGTGACAATGTTAATAATGTGACAGTGTTAATAACCTGACAGCGTTAATAATGTGACAGTGTTAATAACCTGACAATGTTAATAACCTGACAGCCTTAATAACCTGACAGTGTTAATAACCTGACAGCGTTAATAATGTGACAGTGTTAATAACCTGACAGCGTTAATAATGTGACAGTGTTAATAACCTGACAGTGTTAATAACCTGACAGCGTTAATAATGTGACAGTGTTAATAACCTGACAGTGTTAATAACCTAACAGTGTTAATAACCTAACAGCGTTAATAATGTGACAGTGTTAATAACCTGACAGCGTTAATAACCTGACAGTGTTAATAACCTGACAGAGTTAATAATGTGACAGTGTTAATAACCTGACAGCGTTAATAACCTGACAGTGTTAATAACCTGACAGCCTTAATAATGTGACAGCGTTAATAACGTGACAGTGTTAATATTGTGACAGTGTTAATAACCTGACAGCGTTAATAATGTGACAGTGTTAATAACCTGACTGCATTAATAATGTGACAGTGTTAATAACCTGACAATGTTAATAACCTGACAGCCTTAATAACCTGACAGCGTTAATAACGTGACAGTGTTAATACTGTGACAGTGTTAATAACCTGACAGCATTAATAATGTGACAGTGTTAATAACCTGACAGCGTTAATAACCTGACAATGTTAATAATGTGACAGCATTAATAATGTGACAGTGTTAATAACCTGACAGCGTTAATAATGTGACAGTGTTAATAACCTGACAGCCTTAATAATGTGACAGCATTAATAACCTGACAGTGTTAATAACCTGACAGCATTAATAATGTGACAGTGTTAATAACGTGACAGTGTTAATAACCTGACAGTGTTAATAATGTGACAGTGTTAATAACCTGACAGTGTTAATAACGTGACAGTTTTAATAACCTGACAGCGTTAATAATGTGACAGCATTAATAATGTGACAGTGTTAATAACCTGACAGCATTAATAATGTGACAGTGTTAATAACCTGACAGCGTTAATAACCTGACAATGTTAATATTGTGACAGTGTTAATAACCTGACAGTGTTAATAACCTGACAGCGTTAATAATGTGACAGTGTTAATAACCTGACAGCGTTAATAACCTGACAGTGTTAATACTGTGACAGTGTTAATAACCTGACAGCGTTAATAATGTGACAGTGTTAATAACCTGACAGCGTTAATAACCTGACAATGTTAATAATGTGACAGCATTAATAATGTGACAGTGTTAATAACCTGACAGTGTTAATAATGTGACAATGTTAATAACCTGACTGCATTAATAATGTGACAGTGTTAATAACCTGACAATGTTAATAACCTGACAGCCTTAATAACCTGACAGTGTTAATAACCTGACAGCCTTAATAATGTGACAGCGTTAATAATGTGACAGTGTTAATAACCTGACTGCATTAATAATGTGACAGTGTTAATAACCTGACAATGTTAATAACCTGACAGCCTTAATAACCTGACAGCGTTAATAACCTGACAGTGTTAATAACCTGACAGTGTTAATAACCTGACAGCATTAATAATGTGACAGTGTTAATAACCTGACAGCGTTAATAACCTGACAATGTTAATAATGTGACAGCATTAATAATGTGACAGTGTTAATAACCTGACAGTGTTAATAACCTGACAGCGTTAATAATGTGACAGTGTTAATAACCTGACAATGTTAATAATGTGACAGCATTAATAACCTGACAGTGTTAATAACGTGACAGTGTTAATAACCTGACAGCGTTAATAATGTGACAGCATTAATAATGTGACAGTGTTAATAACCTGACAGCATTAATAATGTGACAGTGTTAATAACCTGACAGCGTTAATAACCTGACAATGTTAATAATGTGACAGTGTTAATAACCTGACAGTGTTAATAACCTGACAGCGTTAATAATGTGACAGTGTTAATAACCTGACAGCGTTAATAACCTGACAGCGTTAATAATGTGAGAGTGTTAATAACCTTACAGCATTAATAACCTGACAGTGTTAATAACCTAACAGTGTTAATAACCTGACAGCCTTAATAATGTGACAGCGTTAATAACGTGACAGTGTTAATATTGTGACAGTGTTAATAACCTGACAGCGTTAATAATGTGACAGTGTTAATAACCTGACAATGTTAATAATGTGACAATGTTAATAATGTGACAGTGTTAATAACCTGACAGCGTTAATAATGTGACAGTGTTAATAACCTGACAATGTTAATAACCTGACAGCCTTAATAACCTGACAGTGTTAATAACCTGACAGCGTTAATAATGTGACAGTGTTAATAACCTGACAGCGTTAATAATGTGACAATGTTAATAATGTGACAGTGTTAATAACCTGACAGCGTTAATAATGTGACAGTGTTAATAACCTGACAGTGTTAATAACCTGACAGCGTTAATAATGTGACAGTGTTAATAACCTGACAGTGTTAATAACCTAACAGTGTTAATAACCTAACAGCGTTAATAATGTGACAGTGTTAATAACCTGACAGCGTTAATAACCTGACAGTGTTAATAACCTGACAGCGTTAATAACCTGACAGTGTTAATAACCTGACAATGTTAATAACCTGACAGCCTTAATAACCTGACAGCGTTAATAACGTGACAGTGTTAATACTGTGACAGTGTTAATAACCTGACAGCATTAATAATGTGACAGTGTTAATAACCTGACAGCGTTAATAACCTGACAATGTTAATAATGTGACAGCATTAATAATGTGACAGTGTTAATAACCTGACAGCGTTAATAATGTGACAGTGTTAATAACCTGACAGCCTTAATAATGTGACAGCATTAATAACCTGACAGTGTTAATAACCTGACAGCATTAATAATGTGACAGTGTTAATAACGTGACAGTGTTAATAACCTGACAGTGTTAATAATGTGACAGTGTTAATAACCTGACAGTGTTAATAACGTGACAGTGTTAATAACCTGACAGCGTTAATAATGTGACAGCATTAATAATGTGACAGTGTTAAT
>NC_044507.1:677500-690000 GCF_902362185.1 Chanos chanos
ACACGTACGCACACACGTACGCACACACACACGCACGCACACACACACGCACGCACACACACACGCACGCACGCACGCACGCACGCGCGCACGCACGCACGCACGCACGCACACGCACGCACGCACGCACACGCACGCACACGCACACACACGCACGCACACGCACACACGCACATACACGCACGCACACTCAGACGCACACACGTACGCACACACGCACGCACGCACGCACACACACGCACGCTGTTACGGCCACGCTGTTAGCAAAAAGGGGGAGACGCACACGATAATGGGTCAATATCTAGGGGTTTTATTATCCGAAATAAGTAGACAAAGAATTAACAAAGCGAATTTGGGAAGCGAAGCGGGAACACCATCACGTTGTGCTGGGATGGACCAGTATCCTCTAGGGCACCCATGCGCGTCTCGCGGGAACGGTGCCAGGAGGGTCTAGAAATAGGCTCAGCCCACAGGTTTCAGGTGCCCCTAATCAACAGGTTAGAAAAAATACCAAAACAAAAACAAAAACATAATCGCCACCAGAAGGGGTTGCCAGTGCTGCCTAGCTGCAATTATATAGGCGGCCACCAGGACTGGGGAACGTAACACCCCCACCCCAAAATGGTGACTGGTCGCCAAAAGAGAACAGTCAACAAAGAAAACATAGAGATAATCCAACCACCTAGGTAGCTACTGTGCACGCAGCTCATAGGTTGGAGCGGCACAGAGCTACAACTCAAACGATTCTATTATTCAAAATGTCATAGGTAAGGTAGGCTATAACATAACAGGAAGAATTAATATAGTCCATACCATACCTGCAAGTGTCCAACAAAAACTAATATTTTATTGTACACAATCCTGTTTTGCAGTCCACGCAGAGAACATGTACATATATATACGCACACACACACGTGCGCGCACACACACATATACACACACACGCCCGCGCACACACACAGATATATAGATAAGATCCAAATTAATTTGGTGCAGAAGGTCACACAACTTAACAGAAACGTCTCTTAACGTTCAGCTCTAGACAACGCGTCTGCTAAGACGTTATCTTTTCCGCAAACATGAACAATTCGAAGGTCGAAGGGTTGCAACATCAAACTCCAGCGCATCAGCCTTTGGTTCGCATTAGAAATTTCAGTGGGTCATGATCAGTATAAACTAAAATTGGAAACGAAGAACCTCCCAAATAAACCTCAAAGTGTTGAATAGCCAATACTAAAGCCAAAGTTTCCTTCTCAATCGTGGAGTATTTTCGCTGTGCCCCATTATACTTTCGAGAAAAGTAAGAGACAGGATGTTGTATATTGTCAGCGCCACACTGCAGAAGGACAGCTCCCGCACCGACATCACTCGCATCCACAGCAAAACGAAACAGCTTGTTAAAGTCGGGCGTGGCTAGAACAGGAGCTGACAATAGCAGGCCCTTCACATTTTTAAACGCATTTTGACACGTCTCTGTCCATTCGAACTTGACTTTAGGACTCAGTAAGTCCGTTAGCGGAGACACGACAGAGGAAAAGTTTTTGCAAAAGCTGCGGTAGTAACCAACCATACCTAAAAAACGTCGCAACCCACGTCGGTCACTAGGAACAGGGTAGTCCTGAACGGCAGCTACTTTTGCCATCACAGGGAAAACCTGGCCCCGACCAACGACTCGCCCCAGATAAGTAACGGTGGCCTTTCCGAACTCACACTTGGCCAAGTTTATAGTAAGGTTAGCCTTCGACAAACGGCGGAAAAGTTCACGCAGTTGCCCCAGATGTTCTGCCCACGTCATACTATAAACTAGCACATCATCAAGGTAGGCTTCACAGCCAGACATACCTGACAGCACAACGTTAACCAGGCGTTGGAAGGTCGCCGGTGCGTTTCTCATTCCAAACGCCATGACTTTATAATTTAAAAAGGAGTCGGGAGTAACAAAGGCGGAAATCTCTTGAGCTCTAGCGGTAAGTGGGACCTTCCAATAACCTTTTAATAGGTCGATCTTACTAACAAAAACGGCAGATCCTACGCGGTCAACACAGTCATCCACTCGAGGCAGGGGATAGCTGTCTGGAGTGGTAACTGCATTGACCCGACGGTAGTCCGTGCAGAACCGATACGTTCCATTTGGCTTACTGACTAAAATACACGGCGAACTCCAAGGGCTAGAGCTAGGCTCAGCTATGCCGTTCGAGAGCATGTATTCTACCTCTTGTCGGAGGATCGCACGTTTCTTTGGGTTGACTCTATACGGGTGCTGCTTAATCGGGGATGTCGCTCCGACGTCGATGTCATGCTCTAAGACTGTGGTCACTGTTGGAACATCCCCAAAAAGCTCAGGAAATTCTTTGAGAACACCTAAAATATCAGCCTTCTCAGTAGCGGACAGATGTGGTAGCTGATTTTGGATCACCGTGAGCACCTCTGAATTGTTAAAACGACCCTCAATAACGGAACGGGACGGTGTAGTCCCACTGTCCTCACCCTCCACCAGAGCGGATAGAAGGACAGTAGACTCATCGGACGCATTTAAAACTGAATAAGACAAACTCTTGGGCGTTACAGTGGGTTCACGAACGAAATAAGGTTTAAGCATATTCACATGACACACACGAGAGTGCTGACGTCTATCTGGAGTCAAAATAACATAGTCAAGATCGGAAACTTTGTTTATGACAGTACATGGGCCACTGTATCTGGCCTGAAACGTAGCGCCTGGCACTGGCAGCAGAACTAAAACCTTGTCCCTAGGCTTGAACGAACGGGCTCTGGCCTTTCGGTCAAACCATCGTTTCATTTTAGCCTGAGCACCCTTCAAATTTTGTCGAGCGAGTTCGCGAGCTTTGTATAGCCTCGAGCGAAAATCACTGACAAACTGCAAAATATTATGATCGCGGCGTTTACTCAACCACCGCTCCTTTAGCACTGTCAGAGGGGTGCGGAGATTGTGAGCAAATACAAGCTCTGCGGGGCTAAATCCCCCCGTTCTTGGACTACCTCCCTTGATGCAAAAAGCAGCCAGGGTACCGCATCCTCCTAATCTTTGCCAACCTCCAAACAGTAAGCACGTAACATTGACTTCAGAGACTGATGGTAACGCTCTAACGCGCCTTGACTTTCGGGGTGGTATGCACTTGACATGCAGTGCTTAATTTGGAGTGATTTCAGGACGTGGGAGAACACTCTGGATGTAAAATTAGTTCCCTGGTCACTCTGGACAACTTTGGGCAAACCAACGAAAGAAAAGAATTTAAGTAATGCCCTAGTCACGGACCTAGCGGTGATTTTTCTCAGAGGAATTGCCTCTGGGAAACGAGTTGCTGTGCACATAATAGTAAATAAATATTGATAACCGCTTCTAGATCGCGGAAGTGGTCCAACACAATCAATGATGACGTTTTCGAAAGGCTCGCCAATTGCTGGAACCGGATGAAGTGGTGCAGGTGAAATTGTCTGATTAGGTTTGCCACCAACCTGACAGACATGACACGTCCTACAGTAATCAGCAACGTCGCTCTTCAACCCTGGCCAAAAGAAGTGTCGAAGAATTCAACGATAAGTTTTCGACACCCCCAAATGACCAGCAAGACCATCGTGAGCAACGCTAAGAATCTCACTTCTGTATTCTGACGGAACCACGATTTGATGCACCTCACTCCACTCCTCAGTGAAGCTGTGCGGCTTCCACATTCTCATCAGAATTCCATCTCTGATAAAGTACCCCTGAGGCATAGTCACTAGATCCTGAACGGAGCTGACGGACTCAAAACAAGAGGTAAGAGTGGGATCAGACTTCTGAGAGTTTATTAACTTTTCACGTGACAATGAAAAGTCCAGTAACTCGTGTCTTTCTGTCTTGTCTACGGGTATGTTTTGGCTACTGCTCTGCACCGACTGAGCGTCGAAGAGCCTCTCACACTCTTCGGGCTTAGCTACGAAACTGTCACTCAAGTCAACATCACCGTCACGGGAAGGAACGGAGTCGATCAGCCGTTTCGTTTGGGAGCGGGTGATGACGCTAGCAGGAAAAACGTCAGGGAATTTCTGCTCACACTCGTCCAGACCCTCTGGCACGAGCGGCACGGGAAAGACTTCTGGCGGCATATCACCTTGACTCCACACACTCCCACCGGCCAAATCGTTCCCTAAAATAAATGTCACCCCAGGGATAGGAGAAGAGGACTGAACTCCCACAACTACATCACCGCTGACTAAGTCGGACTTAAGGTGGACACGATGTAAGGGCGCCTCAACGAACCCCATCTCAATTCCCCTAACAAGGACACTACTGCCCGTGGCGGTCTGTTCGGACAGTGGCAACAGGCCCTGCAGGAGAAAAGACTGTGCTGCACCCGTGTCCCGCAGGATACGCACAGGAACGGTTTCCCCACCGGAAACTGATACCAAGCCTTTCATGATAAAGGGCTCATAACCAGACTGAGCCTTAGTGACTGCAGGCTTCGCGGGTTCTAGGGAGGGCTGAGAAGACGCAGAGGTAATGAGGCCCATGGTTTTGGACTGTTTCTTTTTTAAAAGCAAACAATCTGCCAGGATGTGACCCGGCTTTTTACAATAAAAACAAACCCTTTCCTCAACCTTGTTTTGCGAGTTTTGTTTATTTTGGTCTGTTGCACTGTTACCAATAGATGAATACTTGTTACGGTATCTATCTCTAATAGCGACTCTGTGAGTTAACACGTACTCATCTGCCTGTACGGCTGCGTGCTTAACGGACTCGGCCTTTTGCTCGCTCACATAAGTTACCACAGCTTCAGGTAAGCAGTTCCTGAACTCTTCTAGAAGGACAAGTTCTCTCAGCTGTTCGCGACTGTCAGCCTTTTGCGACTGACACCATCTATCAAACAGAGTCTCTTTTTCACGAGCAAACTCTACAAATGTCTGACGCTCAGTTTTTCTGTAACGCCTGAATTTCTGCCGATACGCCTCAGGTACCAACTCATACGCTCGTAGAATTGAGGCTTTAACAACATCGTAGTCTGCACTTTGCTCCAGTGACAAGGATGAGTAAATTTCTTGTGCTTTCCCAACTAAGACGCATTGCAATAAAAACGTCCAAACTCTCTTAGGCCACTGCAAAGTCGTGGCGACACGCTCAAAGTGAGGGAAATATTTTTCCACGTCTTTTTCAACGAACGGCGGCACCATTTTAATATTTCGGCCTATATCAAAAGAATCGGTAACTTCGGGAGGAGGAACACCTTCTTTTTTTGCCTCGATATCCAGTTTTCTTAAAGCCAGTTTAGTTTCCAGTTCTTGCTCCCTAGCTTTTAACTGTAACCGTTTACGTTCAAAGTCAATTTCTTTTTCGCGCAGGGCGAGCTCCTGTAAGCGAATCTGAAGTTCAAGCTCTATTGCTGTTGCACGAGCTTTCGATTCTGTAACAACCAGAATTTTTTTGTCAATTAAAACTTTTTCCAAAGTGGCTCTAATTGTTTCTTTTAAACGCTTTTCAGCGGAAGTAAGCTCAACCTCGTAGATCGTTACCAGTTCCAATAATTGCTCCTTAGTGAACTGCGCAAGTAACTCTACAGAGGGTTCTTTAACGAAATCATCTATTGATGCCATTATGAAGCGATCAGATAGACTAAGTAAAAATTAAAGAAAACGAAAGAGTCAAAAAGCTATAATTAATGGTAGCTGTAATCACAAAAGTGGTCGAAATAATTACACTAGTGACCACGGGTCCATCCACAAAATTCACACTAAATACCAGTGATAAAAAAAAAATACACTGGCGACTTTACTATAAGCACGATTAACACTATTACAAAACCACACGACTTCCAGTACCTAATGGGCAATAATGCAACGGAACGAACACCCCCAATTCCTGGGCTATCTAACAACAAAATAACAAACGAACACAAAAAAAAAACCTACCTACCTATCTATCTATCTTCAGTGGTTTACTCAGCTCGAGGCGACTTTAAACGTCAAACTCGAGAGTGCAAAATAGACCATAGACGCAGTCCACAATGCAGCTCCGAAACATACCCCCACTGAGATATCCACCAAAAATAATAAAGAAAACAACAAACTGACAAGCTTCCTGCTTGCCCGCCACTATCTAACTAGGGAACTAGGGTGTACAATAGAAATCGCCCAGCAAGTACTTACAAAGCCAGTGATTAATCCACATAGTCCCGCTAAAACTCTATATCTAAATCTGTAACCTCTACGAAAAGATCCCGGACGAGCGAGAGGTCCCGGGTTCAACTCCCGGACGAGCCCCCAATTATGTTACGGCCGATCACCAGCTCGTAGCATAAAGGGGGAGACGCACGCGATAATGGGTCAATATCTAGGGGTTTTATTATCCGAAATAAGTAGACAAAGAATTAACAAAGCGAATTTGGGAAGCGAAGCGGGAACACCATCGCGTTGTGCTGGGATGGACCAGTATCCTCTAAGGCACCCATGCGCGTCTCGCGGGAACGGTGCCAGGAGGGTCTACAAATAGGCTCAGCCCACAGGTTTCAGGTGCCCCTAATCAAAAGGTTGGAAAAAAATACCAAAACAAAAACAAAAACATAATCGCCACCAGAAGGGGTTGCCAGTGCTGCCTAGCTGCAATTATATAGGCGGCCACCAGGACTGGGGAACGTAACACACGCACACACACGCACGCACACACACGCACGCACACACACGCACACACGCACACGCACACACGCACACGCATGCACGCACGCACGCATACACGCACGCACACACACACACACGCACACACACACACATGCACGCACACGCACACACGCACACGCACGCGCACACACACACACACACACGCGTACGCACGCACACACACAGACGCACGCACTCACACACGCACGCACGCACACGCACACGCACACACATGCACGCGCACGCACGCACACACGCACGCACGCACACATGCACACACACACACACACACACTTTTTCTCTCGCTCTTACTGTACAGGGGGCAGTGGGCAGAAGAAACGTAGGAGGCACGGCTGTCACGGCAACCGTCTCAGGCGTGGGAGACAGGGAGGAGCTAACGGATGTCTCTTCAGTGGTTGGAGCAGTAGTCTGCTCAGTCGTCTGTGTCGGAGTTTGTGTGGTTGTCATGGTGACAGGAGTGGGGGTCCCTGGGCCAGTGGTTGTTGGGAAAGTGGTCGGTCGTGTCGTCAGGGGTGTTGGGGGTGGGCGGGTAGCGGTGGTCTGTGTTTCCGTAGTGATGACAGGCGTGGTTGTTGTGCTTGGCTGCAGTGAGGGAGAGGTTGTCATGTGGACAGTGGTTGTTGGAGCAGAGGAGGCTGTGGAGGTGGAAGAGGGCGTGGCCAACAGATGGGTTTGTGTGATTGGTTGAGGCAGAGTGGTGCCTGTGGATGTTGGAGGTGAACTGGGACCAACAGTCTCGGTCACTGGGGCGGGACTGGTGGTGCTGGGAGTTGTGGTGGGAGCAGTAGTTACAGTGGTCATTGTTGGAGCAGTTGTAGGAGTAGTTGTGGTTGCAGATGTAGTGGGAGGTGCAGTCGTTCTGTTGGATCGAGTCACAAACATGTAGGGAGTGGTGGTGGGAGGGAGAACTATGCCTGCAAAACAAAAACAACAACACCAAACATCCATGCTTTAGAGAGCAGCCTTAAAACACCAGTCAACAGGGCAAAAGCTTGACAGTTACACATCACATGGGTTTAACCTGGCAAACTCCATTTCATGCAGTAGGTTTTTTTTTTTATCATTTTCATTGATTGTACAGGGAAAAGACAAAAAATTCGCAGTGATAAATGCTGCGATCTTCACGCCCAGGTAGGGTCAGAGGTCGCCGGATGCAGTGAGTGGTAGGGTCAGAGGTCACAGGGTGCCGTGAGTGGTAGGGTAGGAAGTGACAGGGTGCAGTGAGGGGTAGGGTCAGAGGTCGCCGGGTGCAGTGAGTGGTAGGGTCAGAGGTGACAGGGTGCAGTGAGGGGCGGGGTCAGAGGTGACAAGGTGCAGTGAGGGGCGGGGTCAGAGGTGACAAGGTGCAGTGAGGGGCAGGGTCAGAGGTCGCCGGGTGCAGTGAGTGGTAGGGTCAGAGGTGACATGGTGCAGTGAGGAGTAGGGTCAGAGGTCACAGGGTGCAGTGAGGGGCGGGGTCAGAGGTGACAGGGTGCAGTGAGTAGTAGGGTCAGAGGTCACAGGGTGCCGTGAGTGGTAGGATAGGAAGTGACATGGTGCAGTGAGGCGTAGGGTCAGAGGTCGCCAGGTGCAGTGAGTGGTAGGGTCACAGGTGACAGGGTGCAGTGAGTGGTAGAGTAAGAAGTGACAGGGTGCAGTGAGGGGTTGGGTCAGAGGTGACAGGTGGGTACACACGAGACGATGAACTGAGGAGAGCTGTGAGCGGCACTTCATTCATTCAGTATAGAGCAACATCCATGCTCTCAGTATAGAGCAACATCCATGCTCTCAGTATAGAGCAACATCCATGCTCTCAGTATAGAGCAACATCCATGCTCTCAGTATAGAGCAACGTCCATGCTCTCAGTATAGAGCAACGTCCATGGTCTCAGTATAGAGCAACGTCCATGCTCTCAGTATAGAGCAACATCCATGCTCTCAGTATAGAGCAACATCCATGCTCTCAGTATAGAGCAACATCCATGCTCTCAGTATAGAGCAACGTCCATGCTCTCAGTATAGAGCAACATCCATGGTCTCAGTATAGAGCAACATCCATGGTCTCAGTATAGAGCAACATCCATGCTCTCAGTATAGAGCAACGTCCATGCTCTCAGTATAGAGCAACGTCCATGGTCTCAGTATAGAGCAACATCCATGCTCTCAGTTTAGAGCAACATCCATGCTCTCAGTATAGAGCAACATCCATGGTCTCAGTATAGAGCAACATGCATGGTCTCAGTATAGAGCAAATCAACCTTTCTCAGAGTGTTCATGATGTGAAGGCAGATGTATTAGGCCAAACTGAACACACTCAGAGAGGCAGATGTATAAGATCTTGGTTTCTTTTTTTCAAAATGTGTGATCAGAGATTGTTTTTATAATATGATGATGATGATGAAGAATGTAACTTACAGTCCTCTTGGTACACACACCTCCGTGTCACCTCATCTAGGATCATGGTCTTAGGACAACGTGGGAAACACCCTTCAACACTGCAGACCACACACACACACACACACAAAGACACACAAAGACACACACACAAACACAAAAACACACACACACACACACAAACACACAAACACACACACACGCGCGCAAACACACACACACACCCACTTTAGTTGTGATGTTGGTAATTTTGCATGATGGAGGTATGACAGGTGGACACTATGACAGTGGGAGAGAAAGCATGTTTAAGACGTGAGGAAGAAGGTGTGTTTTAGATGCGTGTGTGTGTGAGTGTGTGTGTGTGTGTTTTAGATGCGTGTGTGTGTGAGTGTGTGTGTGTGTGTTTTAGATGCATGTGAGTGTGAGTGTGAGTGTGTGTGTGTGTGAGTGTGTGTGTGTGTGTTTTAGATGCGTGTGGGTGTGAGTGTGTGTGTGAGTGTGAGTGTGTGTGAGTGTTTTAGATGTGTGTGAGAGACATGATCTCACTGTGGTAAAAACTGGCATCGCGTGGCATCAGGGTCACTGCAGGTCTTCACACACGGACTGGCACATGCATGATATTTCCACTCACACATGAGACGATATGGGATCACAAAGCTGCTCTCTGGAACACACACACACACACACACACACACACACATACACATAATCAATACTTACACAAATACCCGTGTGTGTGTGTGCGCGTGCATGTGCGTGCGTGTGCGTAGGTGTGTATAAGTCTGTGTGTGTGGTCTGTTGTGTGTGTGAGTGTGTGCATACGTGCATGTGTGTGTGTGTGTGTGTGTGTGTGTATAAATCTGTGTGTGTGGTGTGTTAAATTGTGTGAGCGTGTGTGTGTGTGTGAGTGCGTGTGATCCTTTACCCTCCAGGATGAAGCTGCTGCTGATTTTGAAAGTGTGTGTGTGATCGTAGCTCTGGGCGTGAGCAGAGGTTTGTGTGAGGGTGAGGAACACGCCCTTCTGTCTGTAGAGCTCAAATGACGATCGCCCCGGCAACCAGAGGCCTTGGTGATGGATGAACGTCGCCCGCTGACGGAACTCTTCGCCCGAACTCCAGCGCTCCAATCGCAGCCCTCCGTTGGCCGTCACTGACAGGAAGTAGTTTGGCCGCTCTGCCGACTCCAGAGAGACAACAGGAAGTCCTGCAGAGAACACAAACAACAACCCAGCACATACTGAAATTATATTTGGTCTTAAAAATAACAGCCCAGATTACACTTGTAATTACCTGTAGATTACATTAGAGATTAGAGAAAAATTAGAGAATTAGAGAAAAATAGTCCAAATCAAGACGAAATTAATAATAACTCCCAAATATTACAGTTAATAACCCAGGTTACAGCTCAGTTAATAACTCCCATAACTCCTCAAACTTTACACCAGTTCCCATATACTGGTCACAACAGAATGACCAGCGAGAAAATCACTGCGTGTGGGCTCTTTAACCTTAGATAAGGGCAAGCATAGGAGTGTGTGTGTGTGTGTGTGTGTGTGGCGTTTGTGTGGTTGTGTGTATAGTGTGTGGTTGTATGTGTGTGTGTGTGTGGTTGTGTGTGTGTGTGTATGTGTGTGGTTGCGTGTGTGTGGTTGTGTGTATGTGTGTGTATAGTGTGTATGTGTATGGTGTGTGTGTGTGTGTGTGTATGGTGTGTGTGTGTGTACAGTGTGTGTGTGTGTGTGTGTATGGTGTGTGTGTGTGTATGTGTGTGTGTTTATGGTGTGTGTGGGTATCTGTGTGTTAATGTGTGTGTGTGTATGGTGTGTGTGTGTATGGTGTGTGTGTATGTGTGAGTGTGTGTGAGTGTGTGTGTGGTTGTGTGTGTGTGGGTATCTGTGTGTTAATGTGTATGGTGTGTGTGGGTATCTGTGTGTTAATGTGTGTGTGTGTATCTGTGTCTTAATGTGTGTGTGTGTGTTAATGTGTGTGTGTGTGTGTGTGTGTATGTTGTGTGTGTGTGTGTGTGTATGTGTGTGTATAGTGTGTGTGTGTGTGTGTGTGTTGGGTGTGTGTGTGTGAGTGTGTGTGTATGTGTGTGGTTGTGTGTGTGTGTGTGTGTGTGTGTGTGTGTGTGTGTGTGTGTATGTGTGTGGTTGTGTGTGTGAGTGTGTGTGTGAGTGTGTGGTTGTGTGTGTGTGCGTGCGTATCTGTGAGTTAATGTGTATGGTGTGTGTGTATGGTGTGTGTGTGTGTGTGTGTGTGTATGGTGTGTGTGTGTGTGTGTGTGTATGTGTATGGTGTGTGTGTGTGTGTGTGTATGTGTGTGTGTGTGTGTGTGTGTGTGTGTATGTGTGTGTATAGTGTGTGTGTGTGTGTGTGTGTGTGTATGGTGTGTGTGTGTGTGTGTGTGTGTATGTGTGTGGTTGTGTGTGTGTGTGTGTGTGTGTGTGTGGTTGTGTGTGTGAGTGTTTGTGTGAGTGTGTGGTTGTGTGTGTGTGCGTGCGTATCTGTGAGTTAATGTGTATGGTGTGTGTGTATGGTGTGTGTATGGTGTGTGTGGGTATCTGTGTGTGTGTGTGTGTGTATGGTGTGTGTGTGTGAGTGTGTGTGTATGGTGTGTGTGTGTGTGACTCTGTGTGTATGTGTGTGGTTGTGTGTGTGTGTGTGTGTGTGTATGTATGGTGTGTGTGTGTATATGTGTATGGTGTGTGTGTGTGTATGTGTATGCTCTGTGTGTGTGTGTGTGTGTGTATGCTGTGTGTGTGTGTGTGTGTGTGTATGCTGTGTGTGTGTGTGTGTGTGTGTGTGTGTGTGTATATGTGTATGGTGTGTGTGTGTGTATGTGTATGGTGTGTGTGTGTGTGTGTGTGTGTATGCTGTGTGTGTGTGTGTGTGTGTGTGTGTGTGTATGTGTATGGTGTGTGTGTGTGTGTGTATGTGTATGGTGTGTGTGTGTGTGTGTGTGTGTGTGTGTGTGTGTGTGTATGGTGTGTGTGGGTATCTGTGTGTTAATGTGTGTGTGTGTATGGTGTGCGTGTGTGCATGTGTATGGTGTGTGTGTGTGGTTGTGTGTGTGTGTGTGTGTGTGTGTGTGTGTATGTGTGTGTGTGTGTGTGTGTGTGTATGGTGTGTGTGTATGGTGTGTGTGGGTATCTGTGTGTGTGTGTGTGTGTATGGTGTGTGTGTGGGTATCTGTGTGTGTGTATGTGTATGGTGTGTGTGTGTGTGTGTATGTATGGAGTGTGTGTATGGTGTGTGTGTATGGTGTGTGTGTGTGTGTGTGTGTGTGTATGGTGTGTGTGGGTATCTGTGTGTTAATGTGTGTGTGTGTGTATGGTGTGTGTGTATGGTGTGTGTGGGTGTGTATGGTGTGTGTGGGTGTGTATGGTGTGTGTGGGTATCTGTGTGTTAATGTGTGTGTGTGTGTGTGTGTGTGTGTGTGTATGTTGTGTGTGTGT
>NC_044507.1:695000-705000 GCF_902362185.1 Chanos chanos
ACGGTGTTTAGGTATAGTTTGTGGATGAGGGGTGATGGTGTTAAGGTTATGGTGTTAAGGTTACGGTGATAAGGTGAAGTTTGTGAATGAGGGGTGATGGTGTTAAGGTTACGGTGTTAAGGTGAAGTTTGTGAATGAGGGGTGATGGTGTTAAGGTTACGGTGATAAGGTGGAGTTTGTGGATGATGGGTGATGGTGCTAATGTTACGGTGTTAAGGTGAAGTTTGTGAATGAGGGGTGATGGTGTTAAGGTTACGGTGATAAGCTGGAGTTTGTGGATGAGGGGTGATGGTGTTAAGGTTACGGTGCTAAGGTTACGGTGTTTAGGTATAGTTTGTGGATGAGGGGTGATGGTGTTAAGGTTATGGTGTTAAGGTTACGGTGATAAGGTGAAGTTTGTGAATGGGGGTGATGGTGTTAAGGTTACGGTGTTAAGGTGAAGTTTGTGAATGAGGGGTGATGGTGTTAAGGTTACGGTGATAAGGTGGAGTTTGTGGATGATGGGTGATGGTGCTAATGTTACGGTGTTAAGGTGAAGTTTGTGAATGAGGGGTGATGGTGTTAAGGTTACGGTGATAAGCTGGAGTTTGTGGATGAGGGGTGATGGTGTTAAGGTTACGGTGCTAAGGTTACGGTGTTTAGGTATAGTTTGTGGATGAGGGGTGATGGTGTTAAGGTTATGGTGTTAAGGTTACGGTGATAAGGTGAAGTTTGTGAATGAGGGGTGATGGTGTTAAGGTTACGGTGTTAAGGTGAAGTTTGTGAATGAGGGGTGATGGTGTTAAGGTTACGGTGATAAGGTGGAGTTTGTGGATGATGGGTGATGGTGCTAATGTTACGGTGTTAAGGTGAAGTTTGTGAATGAGGGGTGATGGTGTTAAGGTTACGGTGGTAAGGTTGAGTTTGTGGATGAGGGGTGATGGTGTTAAGGTTACGGTGATAAGGTGGAGTTTGTGAATGAGGGGTGATGGTGTTAAGGTTACGGTGATAAGGTGGTGTTTGTGGATGAGGGGTGATGGTGATATGGTTACGGTGTTAAGGTGGAGTTTGTGGATGAGGGGTGATGGTGATATGGTTACGGTGTTAAGGTGGAGTTTGTGAATGAGGGGTGATGGTGCTAAGGTTACGGTGTTAAGGTGGAGTTTGTGCATGAAGGGCGATGGTGTTAAGGTTACGGTGTTAAGGTGGAGTTTGTGCATGAAGGGCGATGGTGTTAAGGTTACGGTGATAAGGTGGTGTTTGTGGATGAGGGGTGATGGTGTTACGGTTACGGTGTTAAGGTTACGGTGATAAGGTTACGGTGTTAAGGTGGAGTTTGTGGATGAGGGGTGATGGTGATATGGTTACGGTGTTAAGGTGGAGTTTGTGAATGAGGGGTGATGGTGTTAAGGTTACGGTGATAAGCTGGAGTTTGTGGATGAGGGGTGATGGTGATATGGTTATGGTGTTAAGGTGGAGCTTGTGAATGAGGGGCGATGGTGTTAAGGTTACAGTGCTAAGGTGGAGCTTGTGAATGCAATCTTAGCTGAGTATGTACAACACAGCAACACAGCTTTGGCACTGACTGGATTATGTTTGTCCCAGTAAAACCAGTAAACCCAGTTCTGACACTGATTGGTCAGTCTTACCTTGATTGTAGTATTCACAATCATAGGCTGTGGAAGAGAAGAAACATTAACTAACACAGTATTTCACAAGACTGACAGCAGCTTGATAAAATTTGAATACATACTGTGTATAGTTCTACACTGTGTGTGTGTGAATGTATGTGTGTGTGTGAGTGTGTGTGTGTGTGTGTGTGTGTGTGTACTCACGGCATACATTAGGGGACCTCCAGTGGACAGTATGTGCATAGTCTGTGTGATTGTGTGTGTGTGAATGTATGTGTGTGAATGTATGTGTGTGTGTGTGTGTGAGTGTACTCACGGCATACAGTAGGGGACCTCCAGTGGACGGTAACTCCGTGCTGACAACATGTATGTGCATACGCCGCAATGCTGGTACACAGACACTCACAGTCACCTCCACGATTACAGTTACACGTGTCTGTCAAACAGTTCTTATAGAACCAGCTCACATCCACCTGGGGAGGACACAGAGGGCGTGTGTGTGTGTGTGTTTTGGATAAAGAGTGGGGATAAAACATGGCCCTCCCCTGGAAGAGAGAACTGAAGGGGAGGAGTTACTCTTCTGACAGAGATAGAGGGAGAGACAGAAAGATAGGAGAGATGGATTGAGGTGAGAGATAGACAGAGGAGAGAGAGAGAGATAGACAGGAGAGATAGACAGAGGGGAGAGACAGACAGATAGGAGAGATGGATTGAGAGGGGAGATGGACTGAGGGAGAAGTAGAGAGACAGGCTGAGGGAGAGATAGAGAGACAGGCTGAGGGAGAGATGGAGAGACAGATTGAGGGAGAGATAGATAGACAGACTGAGGGAGAGGTAGAGAGACAGACTGAGGGAGAGAGACTGAGGGAGAAGTAGAGAGACAGGCTGAGGGAGAGATAGAGAGACAGACTGAGGGAGAGATAGAGAGACAGATCGAGGGAGAGGTAGAGAGACAGACTGAGGGAGAGATAGCGAGACAGACTGAGGGAGAGGTAGAGAGACAGACTGAGGGAGAGATAGAGAGACAGATTGAGGGAGAGGTAGAGAGACAGACTGAGGGAGAGATGTACTCACCACATTGTGACAGACTGAGGGAGAGATAGAGAGACAGACTGAGGGAGACAGACTGAGGGAGAGGTAGAGAGACAGGCTGAGGGAGAGATAGAGAGACAGACTGAGGGAGAGGTAGAGAGACAGACTGAGGGAGAGAGACTGAGGGAGAGATAGAGAGACAGACTGAGGGAGAGATAGAGAGACAGATTGAGGGAGAGGTAGAGAGACAGACTGAGGGAGAGATAGAGAGACAGATCGAGGGAGAGGTAGAGAGACAGACTGAGGGAGAGATAGCGAGACAGACTGAGGGAGAGGTAGAGAGACAGACTGAGGGAGACAGACTGAGGGAGAGGTAGAGAGACAGACTGAGGGAGAGATAGAGAGACAGATTGAGGGAGAGGTAGAGAGACAGACTGAGGGAGAGATGTACTCACCACATTGTGACAGACTGAGGGAGAGATAGAGAGACAGACTGAGGGAGACAGACTGAGGGAGAGGTAGAGAGACAGGCTGAGGGAGAGATAGAGAGACAGACTGAGGGAGAGGTAGAGAGACAGACTGAGGGAGAGAGACTGAGGGAGAGATAGAGAGACAGACTGAGGGAGAGATAGAGAGACAGACTGAGGGAGAGATAGAGAGACAGATTGAGGGAGAGGTAGAGAGACAGACTGAGGGAGAGATAGAGAGACAGACTGAGGGAGAGGTAGAGAGACAGACTGAGGGAGAGAGACTGAGGGAGAGGTAGAGAGACAGACTGAGGGAGAGATAGAGAGACAGATTGAGGGAGAGGTAGAGAGACAGACTGAGGGAGAGAGACTGAGGGAGAGGTAGAGAGACAGACTGAGGGAGAGGTAGAGAGACAGATTGAGGGAGAGGTAGAGAGACAGATTGAGGGAGAGGTAGAGAGACAGACTGAGGGAGAGATGTACTCACCACATTGTGACAGACTGAGGGAGAGATAGAGAGACAGACTGAGGGATAGAGAGACAGACTGAGGGAGACAGACTGAGGGAGAGATAGAGAGACAGGCTGAGGGAGAGATAGAGAGACAGACTGAGGGAGAGATAGAGAGACAGATTGAGGGAGAGGTAGAGAGACAGACTGAGGGAGAGATGTACTCACCACATAGTGACAGACCGAGGGAGAGATAGAGAGACGGGCTGGGGGATAGAGAGACAGACTGAGGGATAGAGAGACAGACTGAGGGAGACAGACTGAGGGAGAGATAGAGAGACAGGCTGAGGGATAGAGAGACAGACTGAGGGAGACAGACTGAGGGAGAGATAGAGAGACAGACTGAGGGATAGAGAGACAGACTGAGGGAGAGATAGAGAGACGGGCTGAGGGATAGAGAGACAGACTGAGGGAGACAGACTGAGGGAGAGATAGAGAGACAGGCTGAGGGAGAGATGTACTCACCACATTGTGACAGACTGAGGGAGAGATAGAGAGACAGACTGAGGGATAGAGAGACAGACTGAGGGAGACAGACTGAGGGAGAGATAGAGAGACAGACTGAGGGATAGAGAGACAGACTGAGGGAGAGATAGAGAGACGGGCTGAGGGATAGAGAGACAGACTGAGGGAGACAGACTGAGGGAGAGATAGAGAGACAGGCTGAGGGAGAGATGTACTCACCACATTGTGACAGACTGAGGGAGAGATAGAGAGACAGACTGAGGGAGACAGACTGAGGGAGAGATAGAGAGACAGACTGAGGGATAGAGGGACAGACTGAGGGAGACTGAGGGAGAGATAGAGAGACAGACTGAGGGATAGAGAGACAGAC
Source organism: Chanos chanos (assembly GCF_902362185.1). Lineage (NCBI taxonomy): Eukaryota > Metazoa > Chordata > Actinopteri > Gonorynchiformes > Chanidae > Chanos > Chanos chanos. Next base: position 699,453 of record NC_044507.1, read on the forward strand.
TGAGGGAGACAGACTGAGGGAGAGATAGAGAGACGGGCTGAGGGATAGAGAGACAGACTGAGGGAGACTGAGGGAGAGATAGAGAGACAGACTGAGGGATAGAGAGACAGACTGAGGGAGACAGACTGAGGGAGAGATAGAGAGACGGGCTGAGGGATAGAGAGACAGACTGAGGGAGAGATAGAGAGACAGGCTGAGGGAGAGATGTACTCACCACATTGTGACAGGGTGTGAAGACGTCACTGTACAGTAGACCACACTCTCTCTTTGCATATGGCTGCCGACTGAGATCACCTTCACACGGTCGCTGCACCACAAAATCACTCTCACACTAACACGCACAAACAGATACACACACACGCACACACACGGCCCGATATTTCAGAAATCTGTGTACATCTCAATAGGTAAACAGTATGCTTAGAGCACAGGACAGGAGGAGTGTGCAGTTGTGAGTATATACACATGTGCACATTTGCTTGAATGTGTGCTAGTTGTACGTGTGTGTTATTATGTGTGTGTGCACGTGTGTGCGCGTGTGTGTGAGTGTGCAAGCATGTGTTTGCATGAGTGTGTTTGTGTGTGCGCGTGTTTGAGTTGGGGAAAAGTCATACCTGTCCTAGAGCCCAACTGTCCCCAAATGCCTGTGCATTGTTGACCTCCATGTGTCCAGCTGTGGTCATATCATTCACTGTGACCATGTCAAAGTTCCCACATAGACCACTCAGTTTACCCTGTCCACACACACACACACACACACACACACACACAATTACATTCTCACCTTGTGTGTTTTACGTATGTGTATTTTTGTCTGTGTATATTTGTGTGTGTGTGTGTGTGTACACGCGTGTGTGTGTGTGTGAGTGCGTATGTGTATTTATTTTTGTCTCCTGTGTATATATGTCACAGCCAGCGGTGGTGTGATCCGGGAGCTCATGATAACACAATCTTTTTTGCCATTCATCTTGGCAAATTTGCAGCTAGTTGTTCAGGTTGGTTGGATGATGCTTGTGGACCACAATTTTCAAACTGTCAAAGACTCTCAGTGGGACTGAGGTCACCTCACCATAGGACATTTACCTTTTTGTTTTTGAGCCATGGTCAGGCTTAGGGTTAGGGTTAAGGCTAGGAGAAGGGTCAGAGGTTAGAGTTATGGTTAGGGTTACGGTAAGGATCGGAAGCAGGCAGGCATCAATGTCCTGCTGAAAGATGAACTTCTTCCCAAGCTTCAGTGCCTTAGCAGAGTAAGGCTGGTTCTTTCACAGTATTCCTCTGTGTTTTACTAACACGGCGCTCCTCTGTGTTTTACTAACACGGCGCTCCTCTGTACTTTACTAACACGGCGCTCCTCTGTGTTTTACTAACACGGCGCTCCCCTGTGTTTTACTAACGCGGCGCTCCTCTGTGTTTTACTAACACGGCGCTCCCCTGTGTTTTACTAACGCGGCGCTCCCCTGTGTTTTACTAACACGGCGCTCCTCTGTACTTTACTAACACGGCGCTCCTCTGTACTTTACTAACACGGCGCTCCTCTGTGTTTTACTAACACGGCGCTCCCCTGTGTTTTACTAACGCGGCGCTCCTCTGTGTTTTACTAACACGGCGCTCCTCTGTGTTTTACTAACGCGGCGCTCCTCTGTGTTTTACTAACACGGCGCTCCTCTGTACTTTACTAACACGGCGCTCCTCTGTGTTTTACTAACACGGCGCTCCTCTGTACTTTACTAACGCGGCGCTCCCCTGTGTTTTACTAACACGGCGCTCCTCTGTGTTTTACTAACACGGCGCTCCTCTGTGTTTTACTAACGCGGCGCTCCTCTGTACTTTACTAACACGGCGCTCCTCTGTGTTTTACTAACACGGCGCTCCTCTGTACTTTACTAACGCGGCGCTCCTCTGTGTTTTACTAACACGGCGCTCCTCTGTGTTTTACTAACGCGGCGCTCCTCTGTGTTTTACTAACACGGCGCTCCTCTGTGTTTTACTAACGCGGCGCTCCTCTGTGTTTTACTAACACGGCGCTCCCCTGTGTTTTACTAACGCGGCGCTCCTCTGTACTTTACTAACACGGCGCTCCTCTGTGTTTTACTAACACGGCGCTCCCCTGTGTTTTACTAACACGGCGCTCCCCTGTGTTTTACTAACACGGCGCTCCTCTGTGTTTTACTAACACGGCGCTCCTCTGTGTTTTACTAACACGGCGCTCCTCTGTGTTTTACTAACACGGCGCTCCCCTGTGTTTTACTAACGCGGCGCTCCTCTGTACTTTACTAACACGGCGCTCCTCTGTGTTTTACTAACACGGCGCTCCCCTGTGTTTTACTAACACGGCGCTCCTCTGTGTTTTACTAACGCGGCGCTCCCCTGTGTTTTACTAACACGGCGCTCCTCTGTACTTTACTAACACGGCGCTCCTCTGTACTTTACTAACACGGCGCTCCTCTGTGTTTTACTAACACGGCGCTCCTCTGTACTTTACTAACACGGCGCTCCTCTGTGTTTTACTAACGCGGCGCTCCTCTGTGTTTTACTAACACAGCGCTCCCCTGTATTTTACTAACACGGCGCTCCTCTGTGTTTTACTAACGCGGCGCTCCTCTGTGTTTTACTAACACGGCGCTCCTCTGTGTTTTACTAACGCGGCGCTCCTCTGTCCTTTACTAACACGGCGCTCCTCTGTGTTTTACTAACGCGGCGCTCCTCTGTGTTTTACTAACGCGGCGCTCCTCTGTGTTTTACTAACGCGGCGCTCCTCTGTACTTTACTAACACGGCGCTCCTCTGTGTTTTACTAACGCGGCGCTCCTCTGTACTTTACTAACGCGGCGCTCCTCTGTACTTTACTAACACGGCGCTCCTCTGTGTTTTACTAACGCGGCGCTCCTCTGTGTTTTACTAACGCGGCGCTCCCCTGTGTTTTACTAACGCGGCGCTCCCCTGTGTTTTACTAACGCGGCGCTCCTCTGTGTTTTACTAACGCGGCGCTCCTCTGTGTTTTACTAACACGGCGCTCCTCTGTGTTTTACTAACACGGCGCTCCTCTGTGTTTTACTAACACGGCGCTCCCCTGTGTTTTACTAACACGGCGCTCCCCTGTGTTTTACTAACACGGCGCTCCCCTGTGTTTTACTAACGCGGCGCTCCTCTGTGTTTTACTAACGCGGCGCTCCTCTGTGTTTTACTAACGCGGCGCTCCTCTGTGTTTTACTAACGCGGCGCTCCTCTGTACTTTACTAACGCGGCGCTCCTCTGTGTTTTACTAACACGGCGCTCCCCTGTGTTTTACTAACACGGCGCTCCTCTGTGTTTTACTAACACGGCGCTCCCCTGTGTTTTACTAACACGGCGCTCCCCTGTGTTTTACTAACACGGCGCTCCTCTGTGTTTTACTAACACGGCGCTCCTCTGTGTTTTACTAACGCGGCGCTCCTCTGTACTTTACTAACACGGCGCTCCTCTGTGTTTTACTAACACGGCGCTCCTCTGTACTTTACTAACACGGCGCTCCTCTGTGTTTTACTAACACGGCGCTCCTCTGTACTTTACTAACACGGCGCTCCTCTGTGTTTTACTAACACGGCGCTCCTCTGTACTTTACTAACGCGGCGCTCCTCTGTGTTTTACTAACACGGCGCTCCTCTGTACTTTACTAACACGGCGCTCCTCTGTGTTTTACTAACACGGCGCTCCTCTGTGTTTTACTAACACGGCGCTCCTCTGTACTTTACTAACACGGCGCTCCTCTGTGTTTTACTAACGCGGCGCTCCTCTGTACTTTACTAACACGGCGCTCCTCTGTGTTTTACTAACACGGCGCTCCTCTGTGTTTTACTAACACAGTGCTCCCCTGTGTTTTAATCCAGCTGTTCATCCTTCAGTTCTGACAGGCTGACCCGTCCCCGCTGACAGAACAAAGCCCACTAATACTGTCTCCAAAAGTGCTTAACTGCAGGGCTTTCTTCAGGCATGAGCAGGGTTTGGTTTGTGCTCTGAATTTCGGCCAAAAAGCCAAGTCCCATCTGACCACATTTGCCCACATCTGCTTTGAGACGTTGACGAGCTTTCTGGTAAACTCTATACATGCTGTGACATGATTCTTTTTGAATATTGGCGTCTGTCTTCTCGCCCTTTCATACAGACCAGTTTTATGCAGTACTCTCCATACTGTGGACTGCTACACCTTTTCTCCCCCTGTGTGTGTGTGCTCCGCAGGGCCTGCTGGCCTCTCTGTGTCTTCCCTTGCGAGGCTCCGTCTTGGTGGGAATTTTGAGAGTGATGTGATGTCGCTTTCACTGTCTGATTAGGGATCAAACAGTGCTGACTGGGAGATACTCATACTCATTTGGAAATGATTTGTACCTAATTTACACATTTCTCTGACTTTTTCTGTGACTGCACTGGTGCATTAGTCCCCATTCTCACAGTTTCTCCCTCAGGCTCACCGCCTCACCAACAAACCCTAAAACAACAGTGTTTTTTTATCTAGGGTCAGCTGTTGTTTTTTTATCTAGGGTCAGCTGTTGTTTTTTTATCTAGGGTCAGCTGTTGTTTTTTTTATCTAGGGTCAGCTGTTGTTTTTTTTATCTAGGGTCAGCTGTTGTTTTTTTATCTAGGGTCAGCTGTTGTTTTTTTATCTAGGGTCAGCTGTTGTTTTTTTTATCTAGGGTCAGCTGTTGTTTTTTTTATCTAGGGTCAGCTGTTGTTTTTTTATCTAAGGTCAGCTGTTGTTTTTTTTATCTAAGGTCAGCTGTTGTTTTATTATCTAAGGTCAGCTGTTGTTTTATTATCTAAGGTCAGCTGTTGTTTTATTATCTAGGGTCAGCTGTTGTTTTTTTTATCTAGGGTCAGCTGTTGTTTTTTTTATCTAGGGTCAGCTGTTGTCTTTTTTATCTAGGGTCAGCTGTTGTTTTTTTTTATCTAGGGTCAGCTGTTGTTTTTTTATCTAGGGTCAGCTGTTGTTTTTTTATCTAGGGTCAGCTGTTGTTTTTTTATCTAAGGTCAGCTGTTGTTTTTTTATCTGGGGTCAGCTGTTGTTTTTTTATCTAGGGTCAGTTGTTTTGGGAGTAATGGTTTCATTGCTTCAATGGTTCATTGGTAGAAACCAATTATGTCCTTCTTACAGAATAGTTTTTCATCTGTGTAAATGTTTAGGGTGTTTCAAAGCACCATATATGTGTGTGTATGTATGTATGTGTGTATGTGTGTGTGTGTGTCTGTGTGTGTGTGTCTGTGTGTGTGTGTGTCTGTGTGTGTGAGTCTGTGTGTGTGTGTTTGAGTGTGTGTGTGTGTGTGTGTGTGTGTGTGTGTGTGTGCGCGCACGCGTATGTGTTTGAGGGGAAGTTTAACCTTCCACTGTGGTCCTGCTCTGATGTGAACAGTTGTTTTGCGGTCCCACAGAATGGTCAGATCTTGTTTGGGGAAATGGACCACAGTGTAGTATCCAGCCACCCACATCTCAAACTCATAACCTCGACCCACCACTGTCAACGAACTCTGAAACACATCACATACATTTACCACAAACTACACCAACACAAACCCAAACG
>NC_044507.1:707500-710000 GCF_902362185.1 Chanos chanos
AGAGTGTGTGTGTGTGTGTGTGTGTGTGAGAGTGTGTGTGTGTGTGAGAGTGTGTGTGTGTGTGGGTACGCGCGCGCATTTCTTTTTACTAACACTGGAAAGAGGTCCAGTCCCTTTGGGCGGATCAGTGGACTCCTAAGAGTATCACTGCCCTTTAAAAAGAGACCAGAGTCCACACACACACACACACACTCACACATGCACTCACTCACACACAAACACACACACACATAGAGACATACACACAAACTCACACACACACACACACACACACACAGAGACACAGAGAGCTGATTGGGAACAGATTGGTCTTTGTTGTGTGTGTGCAGCTCTGGTAGGTTGGTGTGGCTGGTTTGACATTCACGGGGGGTTTCGTTACAGCGATCCTGTTCTAATTAAAATCCCTCTGATTCTTCCCAAGATTAGGAACTGTGGGAATGCTCATGGATCCCCTGCCCTGTGGCTACTCATTCCCTGCAGACGGGGATAAACATACAGATCATGGAGAGAGAGAGAAAGCGACAGATCTATGCTTTTATCTATCAATCTTCTCTCTTCCTCTCTCTCTCGTTACATACATGTATATATGAGTGTATGAGCACACATACTCACACACAGCAGCACCTTCAGGGGGTAGACCTATCAGTCACTGACACACACTCACACATGGGCGTCAGTTTGTTTTGAAAAGTGCTGGGGACAATGATGGGTTTGTCGTGCACACACCTTTTCTCTGTGGGACATTAGCTGCCCATAGATGTAAATGGCTTCCCTTTAAGGATCGCCTTTAAAAGCTGCCTGCGCTGCTTACGTGTGTTACAGTCTTATACAGTGTCCTGAAAGTCACTTAGGCCCTGAAAGTCACTTAGGCCTGTGCTCCGAACTGTGTCAGTTGAGTTGGATTTGACTGTTCAATACGAATATTCAACTATTCATTCCTTTTTTTTCATATAGACTATCTGGCAATCAGAAAGTTCACTGGCATGAGTTTCAGTGATGATTTTGACCACATTAACAAAGTCAAATGGAACAGAGTCATGGGGACATATTTTTGAGCTTTTAAAAATCAATAAAAGACAGCTGCATATGATGCCAGATTTGAACTGCTGACATAACATTGGACTACCATATGAATTTGTCGGAATAATGAGACAGGCTCCACATATGTATTTCTGTTTAGCTCTTAAAGCCTATTTTTTCAATTTCACTGTAAACATTGTAAAAACAACGTGACTAAATGAATAAACAAATGAAACAGTTTAAACTAAATCCACGGCATCGCCTGCTATGAAATAATTTCTTGTCTTCAACGTTTACAGTGGTTTATCATGCCGCCTGGCTAAGCTACTTACCCGTTTACAGCGGTTTATCATGCCGCCTGGCTAAGCTACTTACCCGTTTACAGTGGTTTATCATGCCGCCTGGCTAAGCTACTTACCCGTTTACAGTGGTTTATCATGCCGCCTGGCTAAGCTACTCACCCGTTTACAGCGGTTTATCATGCCGCCTGGCTAAGCTACTCACCCGTTTACAGCGGTTTATCATGCCGCCTGGCTAAGCTACTCACCCGTTTACAGCGGTTTATCATGCCGCCTGGCTAAGCTACTCACCCGTTTACAGCGGTTTATCATGCCGCCTGGCTAAGCTACTCACCCGTTTACAGTGGTTTATCATGCCGCCTGGCTAAGCTACTCACCCGTTTACAGTGGTTTATCATGCCGCCTGGCTAAGCTACTCACCCGTTTACAGCGGTTTATCATGCCGCCTGGCTAAGCTACTCACCCGTTTACAGTGGTTTATCATGCTCACTGTTGTTGAATGATAAGTGAATTCTTGTATACAGAATTTGCATTTAACTTTGTTAGGGCTGTCCTTCAACAGTTCGAAATGCCGCCATAATTTAGACTTCCTCTGAGACATGGTTACAGCCAGCCTAGTTTACCAACCACTCCACCTCAGGTTTCAGCTTCTCTCATCGGTTAACCACCAGCGCATGTTGTCACGTGGATTTTGTTTTGAGCAAGCGTGCCAGCTAGCCCTACAAGAATATAAACATATAGCTATGATTCCCCTTATTTATAGTTCCTCACTGAGATGTTATCCCTGTGCATTTTTGTAAGCTTCTATCTGTTATATCCTTCTATTGTAATGCACATTGACTGACCAAAAAAAAAAAAAAACGACTGCTCGACTTGAAGAATCTCAGTCGACTGACGGGTCTTCGACTGATGATCGGCTTCGCCGACTTTTAGAGGGCAGCCCTAAAGTCACTGTCATGTAAAACAATGAAAAGTTTTTTGAAAGTCACATAACTGGCATGTCTAAGTTAGCCTGTTCATGTTTTCCCAAATAATAAGACCGACCTTGTTAGACCTATGGATCGCTACTCTGAACCATAGGCTGTTGCAGCACTGACAATATAACCTAACTGTGCACTGCCAGTATCTTGTTACGAAATACCACTTGAAGAAATCATCATCGGAAGAAACTGACATACAAA
>NC_044507.1:720000-742500 GCF_902362185.1 Chanos chanos
GTGTGTCTGTTGACGGCCCTGCTGTTGTGTGTCTGATAACGGCCCTGCTGTTGCGTGTCTGATAACGGCCCTGCTGTTGTGTGTCTGTTGACGGCCCTGCTGTTGTGTGTCTGATAACGGCCCTGCTGTTGTGTGTCTGATAACGGCCCTGCTGTTGCGTGTCTGTTGACGGCCCTGCTGTTGTGTGTCTGATAACGGCCCTGCTGTTGTGTGTCTGTTGACGGCCCTGCTGTTGCGTGTCTGATAACGGCCCTGCTGTTGCGTGTCTGTTGACGGCCCTGCTGTTGTGTGTCTGATAACGGCCCTGCTGTTGCGTGTCTGATAACGGCCCTGCTGTTGCGTGTCTGTTGACGGCCCTGCTGTTGCGTGTCTGTTGACGGCCCTGCTGTTGTGTGTCTGATAACGGCCCTGCTGTTGTGTGTCTGTTGACGGCCCTGCTGTTGCGTGTCTGATAACGGCCCTGCTGTTGCGTGTCTGTTGACGGCCCTGCTGTTGCGTGTCTGATAACGGCCCTGCTGTTGTGTGTCTGATAACGGCCCTGCTGTTGTGTGTCTGTTGACGGCCCTGCTGTTGCGTGTCTGATAACGGCCCTGCTGTTGTGTGTCTGATAACGGCCCTGCTGTTGTGTGTCTGTTGACGGCCCTGCTGTTGCGTGTCTGATGACGGCCCTGCTGTTGCGTGTCTGATGACGGCCCTGCTGTTGTGTGTCTGATAACGGCCCTGCTGTTGCGTGTCTGATAACGGCCCTGCTGTTGCATGTCTGATAACGGCCCTGCTGTTGTGTGTCTGATAACGGCCCTGCTGTTGTGTGTCTGTTGACGGCCCTGCTGTTGTGTATCTGATAACGGCCCTGCTGTTGCGTGTCTGATAACGGCCCTGCTGTTGCGTGTCTGATAACGGCCCTGCTGTTGTGTGTCTGATAACGGCCCTGCTGTTGTGTGTCTGTTGACGGCCCTGCTGTTGTGTGTCTGATAACGGCCCTGCTGTTGCGTGTCTGATAACGGCCCTGCTGTTGCGTGTCTGATAACGGCCCTGCTGTTGTGTGTCTGATAACGGCCCTGCTGTTGTGTGTCTGTTGACGGCCCTGCTGTTGTGTGTCTGATAACGGCCCTGCTGTTGCGTGTCTGATGACGGCCCTGCTGTTGCGTGTCTGTTGACGGCCCTGCTGTTGCGTGTCTGTTGACGGCCCTGCTGTTGTGTGTCTGTTGACGGCCCTGCTGTTGCGTGTCTGATAACGGCCCTGCTGTTGTGTGTCTGATAACGGCCCTGCTGTTGTGTGTCTGTTGACGGCCCTGCTGTTGCGTGTCTGATAACGGCCCTGCTGTTGTGTGTCTGTTGACGGCCCTGCTGTTGCGTGTCTGATAACGGCCCTGCTGTTGTGTGTCTGTTGACGGCCCTGCTGTTGCGTGTCTGATAACGGCCCTGCTGTTGTGTGTCTGTTGACGGCCCTGCTGTTGCGTGTCTGATAACGGCCCTGCTGTTGCGTGTCTGATAACGGCCCTGCTGTTGTGTGTCTGTTGACGGCCCTGCTGTTGTGTGTCTGATGACGGCCCTGCTGTTGTGTGTCTGATAACGGCCCTGCTGTTGTGTGTCTGTTGACGGCCCTGCTGTTGCGTGTCTGATAACGGCCCTGCTGTTGCGTGTCTGTTGACGGCCCTGCTGTTGTGTCTCTGTTGACGGCCCTGCTGTTGTGTGTCTGTTGACGGCCCTGCTGTTGTGTGTCTGTTGACGGCCCTGCTGTTGCGTGTCTGATAACGGCCCTGCTGTTGTGTGTCTGTTGACGGCCCTGCTGTTGTGCGTCTGATGACGGCCCTGCTGTTGCGTGTCTGATAACGGCCCTGCTGTTGTGTGTCTGTTGACGGCCCTGCTGTTGTGTGTCTGATAACGGCCCTGCTGTTGTGTGTATGATAACGGCCCTGCTGTTGTGTGTCTGATAACGGCCCTGCTGTTGTGTGTCTGTTGACGGCCCTGCTGTTGCGTGTCTGTTGACGGCCCTGCTGTTGCGTGTCTGATAACGGCCCTGCTGTTGCGTGTCTGATAACGGCCCTGCTGTTGCGTGTCTGATAACGGCCCTGCTGTTGCGTGTCTGATAACGGCCCTGCTGTTGCGTGTCTGATGACGGCCCTGCTGTTGCGTGTCTGATAACGGCCCTGCTGTTGTGTGTCTGTTGACGGCCCTGCTGTTGTGTGTCTGATAACGGCCCTGCTGTTGTGTGTCTGTTGACGGCCCTGCTGTTGCGTGTCTGATAACGGCCCTGCTGTTGCGTGTCTGTTGACGGCCCTGCTGTTGCGTGTCTGATAACGGCCCTGCTGTTGCGTGTCTGATAACGGCCCTGCTGTTGTGTGTCTGATAACGGCCCTGCTGTTGTGCGTCTGATGACGGCCCTGCTGTTGTGCGTCTGATGACGGCCCTGCTGTTGTGCGTCTGATGACGGCCCTGCTGTTGCATGTCTGTTGACGGCCCTGCTGTTGTGTGTCTGTTGACGGCCCTGCTGTTGTGTGTCTGTTGACGGCCCTGCTGTTGCGTGTCTGTTGACGGCCCTGCTGTTGTGTGTCTGATGACCTGTGGTGAGACCAGCGTGCGCGTGAGGCTGAGTGATGTGTGTGTACCATTCTGTTGGTTCATTTCACAGGGGTCTATGATGGGGATGTTGACCGGACTGAAACATGCAGATGACACTCTCCACGCATTCACATGCAACTGAGGAGTCCCTTCAATCATCCCGGACGGAGACCTGAGTGGAACAGATCAACAGACACACAAACACACACACAAACACACACACATGCACGCACGCACGAACAGAAACAGTCTAAAACATGCAGATAAATGTATAGAATATAAATGAACAGTACTGAAGTTTCAGCTCAGTGAATAAAAGGGAAGCAGCAGTTATCTTACAGGAAGTCATCCCTGAGGTTTCCATTCAGAGTCCCACAGAGGCCCAGTGTAGCAAAGCGCCACCTGCTGTCCAGCTGTAGGTAAACACGGCCTCCCCGGGGGTCATAGAGCAACTTTAACCCAAATGCAGCACGCAACCGCACAAAAACTGAACTCAGGCTGTGCACCTCCACCACATCTAAACGACACATAACACAGATAAAAAGAACAAACAAACCAGGACAGAAAATCACAAGTGAGTCACGTGTTTATTACCACAAGGCTGACCTCTGACCCTAACACTAATCCTATTAACAGAGGTCTGACCTCTGAACTTAACATTAACCCCAAATACAGTGATAAAATATTTAAAAAATATATATTACAAGAGAACTTCGTCATTCCAATCTTCCTGCTCACTCCACAGAACGCGCCCTGACTCTGGAAGTTCTCTTGGATAACTTCTGTTTAACCCCTAAGTGAATTTTGGGAGACCCTTGTCTGACCTCAGGCTGAACATGACGTGACCTATGTGTGAACCCTGTTTGACCTTACCGTCTCTGTAGGGTAGGTTGATGGCCATGTTTGCCCCTACAATGACCTCGTTGTCCCGGGTCAGAGTAATCTGTCTGCCCACATCCTCATTCACCACCAAAGTCACAGAGTGGAGACACGAGTGCTCCTGAGACTGAGAGTAAACCAAAACCAAAACCAAAAACAAAAACAAGAAACAAACAACTCAACAACTCAGAGAACTGCCCATTCACTCTCAGTCTCACTGAGTGAAATAATCAGAACTGAAGACTCCACTGAAACAATACTGCTGAACATTGATACACACATTACTGAATACTGTACTGAAACAATCAATACTGAACATTGTACTGAAACACTCACTATTGAGTACTGTGCTGAAACATTCACTACTTAATACTGGTACACACACTAAAGTCACAAGTGTCTGTATAGACTCATTATGTAATAAGAGCCATTATGTAATAAGACCAATAATGTAACAATGACCAATAAAGTAGTAACTGCCAAAAATCTAACAAAACACAATGTAATTAAGCTGATAATATAATCATTGGCCAATAAACCTGTCTGTAATACAAGAATCAGTCTGTAATGTAATAACCCGTCTGTAATATAAAACTTGCCCGTAGATGTAACAACCTGCCCATAATGTAATATGGTGTTACATTTTGGGCCTTAGTGTACAATGGGACGCATACCACAACAATGTACGCTCCATAATGCTCCATTTAAATATACTATATTGAAAACTCCACCCAAATAAAGAGTTTGTGTGCATTACCTCACCACAGGCTGTGTACTGTACTGTGACGGTGAATTTGGTGCTACCGCGACTCTTTGCCAGAACATACTGGCATGTTCCCATGTGCATGAAGATACGCCCATCAAACGTGGTCACATGAGTGTCTCCCATGACAGTACACTCCGCTGGGGAAACAACGTACACTTATACATGTGCATACTCATATACACTGCAACAGTTACACACTAATATGCATGCATATACAGACAGTTATACACTAATATGCATGCATATACACACAGTTATACACTAATATGCATGCATATACAGACAGTTATACACTAATATGCATGCATATACAGACAGTTATACACTAATATGCATGCATATACAGACAGTTATACACTAATATGCATGCATATACACACAGTTATACACTAATATGCATGCATATACACACAGTTATACACTAATGTGCATTCATATACACACAGTTTTATAAAACATGATATAAAAACACTAAGCTTAGGTCTCTGTATATCTTTTATAATCTCTAGAATACAGTCAGTAAGTAGATCCAGTGTTATGGAATGGAATGTTAATCCAGTGTTATGGAATGGAATGTTAGGTAGTGTAATGGGTCATTCCATGCCAACTCACTCAGAATTCAGAACTTTTCCAAGTTAATGTCAAGGAGTTTCTCAAAGAAATTAATGTGAAAACTTCTATTAAATTCATGGGAACTTGCAGAATCCTACAGCTTTACTCCAAATGCTTTTTTAGTTATGAATTTTGATAATTTGGCCCTCTGAGCTAAATTTCATCATTTTTGCAGTTCTTTGTGTATCTATTATAAGCCTCACCAATTGCTTATTTTTCACTGGATTGGGTTAAAATTTGTACTGAACATCCAAGAAACCCTAAGGATAATTTGCAACATGCTCATGTAAATAGTTGTTGCTGAATGTTTTACAGTAATCAAATGAATAAAAATAAATCATTTTTAACCAAGATGAAGAATCTTTCATTTTCAAAAATTAATATCTTCACTAGTTTTCACTTTCTTGCAACCAAATTTTGATTCCTTGTAGTATTAATATAGTTCTATCACATCTAGAAGTTATTTGGTCCTGCATAAAAACTGAGTGCCACAGATCTTGCTAAATAATATAATAATAATAATAATAATAATAATATTTTTCTTCGAAGCTGAAAATCCCACTTTTTAAGATGTTTTGACTGTGTATTTTCCCAAGAAGGATTATTTTAATTTCCTTGAAACTTTTTTATGGGAAAGTTGCCATTCATTGCAAATATATAAAAAATTTAAAGATGTTATATTACTCCATCATTTAATAGTTTTTTTTTAATTAGCTCATGTTTAATATTTTTCACTCACTGTAATATTACATTCAGTGGTTTTATTTCATAAGTAGATATAAAACATTCAGCAAAAATTTAGCTCAGAAGGCCAAAATTCAAACATTCTTAACGAAAAAAGTATTTGGACTAGAGCTACAGGATTTTGCAAGGTCCCATTAATTTAATAGAAGTTTTCACACGAATTTTTTCAAGAAAATCCATGACATGAACTGGGTCCTAGGTGAGTTGGTATGGAATGACCCTAATATAAGGTAATATAAGGTAATGTAAGGTGATATGAGGTAATGTAAGGTAATGTAAGGTAATGTAAGATAATACGAGGAAGGTAATGTAAGGTAATATAAGGTAATGTAAGGTAATATAAGGTAATATGAGGTAATATGAGGTAATATGAGGTAATGTAAGGTAATGTAAGGTAATGTAAGGTAATATAAGATAATATGAGGTAATATAAGGTAATGGAAGGTAATATAAGATAACATGAGGTAATATAAGGTAATATAAGGTAATGTAAGGCAATGTAAGGTAATGTAAGGTAATATAAGGTAATGTAAGGTAATGTAAGATAATACGAGGAAGGTAATGTAAGGTAATATAAGGTAATATGAGGTAATATGAGGTAATATGAGGTAATGTAAGGTAATGTAAGGTAATATAAGATAATATGAGGTAATATAAGGTAATGGAAGGTAATATAAGATAACATGAGGTAATATAAGGTAATATAAGGTAATGTAAGGCAATGTAAGGTAATGTAAGGTAATGTAAGGTAATATAAGGTAATGTAAGGTAATGTAAGGTAATATAAGGTAATGTAAGGTAATATAAGATAACATGAGGTAATATAAGGTAATGTAAGGTAATGTAAGGTAATATAAGATAACATGAGGTAATATAAGGTAATATAAGCTAATGTAAGGTAATATAAGGTAATATAAGGTAATGTAAGGTAATGTAAGGTAATATAAGGTAATGTAAGGTAATGTAAGGTAATATAAGGTAATGTAAGGTAATGTAATGCTCACCAGTGCAGTTGCTCTCTGTGCAGTTCCACACCCCTCCCATACAGACACTAAAATGACAATTGATCTTAGTGAAAAAACCCTCTGTCTCTTACAACAGTGGTCACTGTTGCAAACTGTGATTAATGCTTGCAGATGAGTCACTGATGTTTTGTAGTATTTTGTAGTAAGGTCAGGGAGTTCAGTATTGATATGGTATTTGGGTGAGACTGTTTAGGTGTGCTAGATTAAAACCCTATTAGAACATGGACCTCGTAGTGGAGGACTAACCTTTAATACCTTTATTAGACATAAAGAGAGAAGAGCTGGTCTCACTCACCACACACTGCAACCCTGCTCCAGAACATGGCCCAGAGGAAAGGCAGTGCCATGGTACACACACGGGCACTGAGACACCTCTATACACGAGCCATTCTGCAGGATCAACCCTGAGCAGGAGAGAAAGAGGAAGTGTGGAAATGATCAGCTCAGAAAGGAAGGAAGGAGTCAGAGAGAGAGAGATATTAGGCTGATATAGAGGACAGACCATCAGGACAGTAGCAGAGAGAGAGAGATATTAGGCTGATATAGAGGACAGACCATCAGGACAGTAGCACCCATCCAGGCAGTGTAGGTTCGTGCCCAAACACTCTTTCTCAAAGGTGCAGGAGGGCGGACAGCAGCTGATACAGTCTCTATGGACAAAGCTCTCTTCACAACCATCCGCTGGAAAACCCAAAACACACCGTCACACAATAAGACACACCGTCACACAATAAAACACACCATCACACAGTCTCTATAGACGAAGCTCTCTTCACAACCATCCGCTGGAAAACCCAAAACACACCGTCACACACTACAAAAACACTATCACACACCATCACACTGTAAAACACACCGTCACACAACAAAAACACACCATCACACAACCAAAGCACACCGTCACACAACAAAAACACACCATCACACAATAAAAACACACCATCACGCAATAAAAACACACCATCACGCAATAAAAACACCATCACACAGTAAAACACACCATCACACAGTAAAAACACACCATCACACAACAAAAACACACCATCACACAGTAAAACACACGTCACACAATAAAACACACCATCACACAACCAAAGCACACCGTCACACAACCAAAGCACACCATTACACAGTAAAACACACCATCACACAATAAAAACACCATCACACAATAAAAACACCGTCACACAATAAAAACACACCATCACACAGTAAAACAGAATTTTTTCAATAGCAAAATTGAAAATATCAGACAAACAATCCAGGCTATAAATTTTAAACCAGATAATTTGATCACTAACACTGTAGATAACAATATAACTATATCAGATCGATTAGAATGTTTTACTCCCCTTCAAGCGACCGAATTGACCTCACTAATTTCTTCATCAAAATCACCAACTTGTGTACTAGATCCCTTACCTACACGTTTCCTTAAGCAGATACTGCCAGTAGTCATCGAACCGCTTCTAAAAATAATCAATTCCTCCCTTAGTACTGGCTATGTACCTAAATCTTTTAAACTAGCAGTTATCAAACCCCTAATTAAAAAACCTGACCTTGACCCCTGTTCATTGTCCAACTACAGGCCAATATCTAACCTCCCCTTTATTTCCAAGATCCTAGAAAGGGCTGTAGCACAGCAGTTATGCTCATACTTACATAAGAATAACATCCATGAACTGTATCAGTCAGGATTTAGGCCTCATCATAGCACAGAGACAGCACTGGTTAAAGTTGCAAATGACCTCTTACTGGCCTCTGATCAGGGTTGTGTCTCCTTGCTTGTGCTACTTGACCTCAGTGCAGCCTTTGACACCATTGATCATACCATTCTCCTTGATAGACTAGAAAATGTTGTTGGAGTTAAGGGAACGGCCCTCTTATGGCTTAGGTCCTACTTAACTGATCGTTATCAGTTTGTTGATGTAAATGGTGAGTCCTCTGCACATACTGAGGTAAAGCTCGGAGTCCCGCAAGGTTCTGTTTTAGGCCCACTGCTTTTCTCTTTATATATGCTACCTCTAGGTAATGTTATTCGTAAACACGGTATTAGCTTCCACTGCTATGCTGATGACACACAGTTGTATGTCTCAGCGAAGCCAGACGAGAGACACCAACTTAACAAAAT
The DNA here is from genome assembly GCF_902362185.1 of Chanos chanos. Taxonomy (NCBI): domain Eukaryota; kingdom Metazoa; phylum Chordata; class Actinopteri; order Gonorynchiformes; family Chanidae; genus Chanos; species Chanos chanos. The sequence goes on from NC_044507.1 coordinate 728,720, forward strand.
TGAGGAATGTCTAAAGGATATTAGGCACTGGATGCTTACGAATTTCCTCTCACTCAACACTGAAAAAACAGAAGTACTTGTACTAGGATCACATGCAGCTAGGAGTAAGCTTTCCGACCACATAGTTACTCTGGATGGCCTTTCTCTTTCATTAGGTGCAGCAGTAAAAGATCTTGGTGTAATTATTGACCCCAGTCTTTCATTTGAAGCTCATGTAGATAATATTACCAGGATAGCCTTCTTTCATCTTAGAAATATTAACAAGATAAGAAATGCATTGTCATTTCAAGATGCTGAAAAATTGGTTCATGCTTTCATTACCTCTAGATTAGACTACTGTAATGCCTTACTGTCTGGATGCTCTACTAGGTGTATAAATAAGCTACAGTTAGTTCAGAATGCAGCGGCCAGAGTTCTTACTAGAACCAAAAAATATGATCACATCACCCCTATCTTATCCACACTGCACTGGCTCCCAGTCAAATCTCGTATTGATTATAAAATCTTACTATTAACATATAGAGCATTAAATGGTCTTGCGCCACAGTACCTGCGCGAACTCCTGGTCTTTTATGATCCACCACGCCTACTTAGATCAAAAGGTGCAGGCTATTTGTTGGTACCTCGAGTTATGATGGCTACAGCAGGGGGCAGAGCCTTCTCTTACAGAGCCCCACAGTTATGGAATAGCCTCCCAATTAATGTTCGAGACTCAGACACAGTCTCTATGTTTAAGTCAAGGCTGAAAACTTATCTGTTTAGCCAAGCCTTTTGCTAATAGCTCTTTACTAGGCAAAGGAGCAGATCTGGAGTATTCTCGGGCATAGATTGTTTGGTGAACTGGGATGTTTGGATGCTGTCGCCCCCCCACTTTAACATGTTCACTCAGGTTTGTTGACTGTGGAGTGGGTGGCCGCCTTGTGTCCCAGAGTGCCATCATGTCCATATTACCTTCTAGCTCTCCCTTTTAGCTATGCTGTACTAGTTAGTCTTGCTGGAGTCCCTGCCTGCACTCGGCACACGATGTATATTTACCTCAACCATTATGTGGAAATGAACATCTAACAATGTGCCTCTCTCTCTCTCTCTCTCTCCCTCTCTCTCTCTCTCTCTCTCTCTCTCTGTCGAGCCACACATGCTACTCCTGAGACACCAGTGATCCTGACTCCTCCCGCCCTGTGGACTGATCCATCCTGGTGTTATCATCTTCCATCCCCCGTCAGCCTCCTGTCTGCATCACCATCCCCTTTGTTCATGCCCCAATTTACTTTCAGCTGTAACTGCCCACGTGGTCGGCACCTATTGCACACCTGTCTGACTAAGGAGGGGTCTCCTCTCTCTGTGGTCCTCCTCAAGATTTCTCCCATTTTCCCATTCCCTCTTGGGTTTTTGGGGAGTTTTTTCTTGCCCGCCATGAGGATTAAGTCAGGGGGTGCCGTCATATTTTGATTTGATTGTTGTGGCCTGTAAAGCCCCTTGAGACTGTAAACAGTGATATTGGGCTCTAAATAAACTTGAACTTGAACTTAAAACACACCATCACACAACCAAAGCACACCGTCACACAGTAAAACACACCATCACACAATAAAAACACCATCACACAGTAAAACACACCATCACACAGTAAAAACACACCATCACACAATAAAAACACACCATCACACAGTAAAACACACCATCACACAATAAAAACACACCATCACACAATAAAACACACCATCACACAATAAAACACACCATCACACAATAAAACACACCATCACACAATAGAACACACCATCACACAATAAAACACACCATCACACAATAAAACACACCATCACACAATAAAACACACCATCACACAACAAAAACACACCATCACACAATAAAAACACCATCACACAATAAAAACACCCCATCACACAGTAAAACACACCATCACACAATAAAAACACCCCATCACACAGTAAAACACACCATCACACAATAAAAACACCATCACACAATAAAAACACACCATCACGCAATAAAAACACCATCACACAATAAAAACACACAATCACACAATAAAAACACACCATCACACAGTAAAACACACCATCACACAATAAAACACACCATCACACAATAAAACACACCATCACGCAATAAAAACACACCATCACGCAATAAAAACACACCATCACACAGTAAAACACACCATCACACAGTAAAACACACCATCACACAGTAAAACACACCATCACACAATAAAAACACCATCACACAATAAAAACACCCCATCACGCAATAAAAACACCATCACACAATAAAAACACACAATCACGCAATAAAAACACACCATCACACAGTAAACCACACCATCACACAGTAAAACACACCATCACACAATAAAAACACACCATCACACAATAAAAACACACCATCACACAGTAAAAACACCATCACACCCAAAAATACACCATCATACACTGAAATCACCAGCACACACTGAGGTCAATACAAATACACATTAGGACAAGAAATGCAATATTTAGTACAATATTAGTGGGACATATATGAGAATGTATAGTGGGTTATATATTAGAATGTATAGTGGGTTAAGTGATTGTGATTGTTGGTGAGTACAGCAGTGGGACATATACAGGGATAGACAGAGACAGATATGTGATTTGCTGACATACGGGGGATATATGGAGACAGATACGTGATTGGCTGACATATAGTGGGATATATAGAGAGAGATATGTGATTGGCTGACAGACCACAGACAGGGAAGCTGTCCCTCCACTCGCGGACTGGGTAGCCCACATGAGAGCAGGCTCTGGTGTACTCGACCAGTGAACGACACAGCGTCTCCTCATCATCCGACCTGAATAACACAATCAAAACAAAGGGCAAAGACAAGTGACCAGAGAATGCCTTTCAATGGTACAGTGTTTATCTGGCTCATTGGCAAATCTGTTGTCTTAGGAATGAACTTTCACTTTCACCACATCAACACATCACTCTATTAGAAAACGTGCAGAGCACTGATCCAACATCAGACACAAATATGTCATATAAAAGTCACGTGGCTGAGCACAGAACACAGTGAGAGCACAAAGACAACACAGAGCAACTATGTCAGAGAAAAACCAGTGTAATCATGTCAGTATGAAAACAGGGAAAACAGTTAACTTTGGGGCTGGGTATTGGCACAGATGCCCTGATTCGTTTCGATTCGGATTCACAAGCTAATGATTTGATCCAATCCAATTTGATTCGATTCCGATTTGATATTGAATTGATAAGAATGAGAAATGAAATGCTAAATAGCAGCCTCCATATTTGGAGAGATGTTTAAAAGGCTCTAAAGGGAATTCAAATTTACAATTGCAGAGTCATTGGAAACAAACCGTGAAAACCACTAATGAAAAGGCCAAAGGCTTGTGTACCAACATCTTTTTATGTGAGGAACACGTGGGTATAGTTCCTTAAAAACAAAACCAACCTGAATGCAATGTCATTTCACGATGCAGAAAAACTAGTTCATGCTTTCATTACCTCTAGGTTAGACTATTGTAATGCCTTACTGTCTGGATGTTCTAATAGGTGTATAAATAAAATGCAGTTAGTCCAGAATGCAGCAGCCAGAGTTCTTACTAGAACCAATAGATATGACCACATCAGTCCTATCTTATCCACGCTGCACTGGCTCCCAGTCAAATCTCGTATTGATTATAAAATCTTACTATTAAACTATAGAGCATTAAATGGTCTTGCGCCACAGTACCTGCGCGAACTCCTGGTCTTTTATGATCCACCACGCCTACTTAGATCAAAAGGTGCAGGCTATTTGTTGGTACCTCGAGTTATGATGGCTACAGCAGGGGGGAGAGCCTTCTCTAACAGAGCCCCACAGTTATGGAACAGCCTCCCAATTAATGTTCAAGACTCAGACACAATCTCTATGTTTAAGTCAAGGCTGAAAACTTATCTGTTTAGCCAAGCCTTTTGCTAACAGCTCTTTACTAGGTAAAGGAGCAGATCTGGAGGGTTCTCGAGCATAGAGTGTTTGGTGAACTGGGATGTTTGGATGCTGTCGCCCCCCCCCCCCCCCCCATGAAAAGCCCTTTGAGACTGTAAACAGTGATATTGGGCTCTAAATAAACTTATTATTATTATTATTATAATTATATATAATACATATAGACATGCAAAGCCCTTCGAGACTGTAAACAGTGATATTGGGCTCTAAATAAACTTATTATTATTATTATTATTATTATTATTATTATTATTATTATAATTATATATAATATATATAGACATGTAAAGCCCTTTGAGACTGTAAACAGTGATATTGGGCTCTAAATAAACGTATTATTATTATTATTATATATAATATATATAGACATGCAAAGCTCTATTGGGCTCTAAATAAACTTGAAACTCTCTTTCAAAGCACATACAAAGACTTCTTGCTGAACAGAATAGCTGAAAATAAAAACGGGCAAGTCTAAAAGTCACATGTCATGTTTCATAAGGACTTTGACTTAAAGATATGTACCAAAACATAAATTAAATAATAACACATAAAAAACAACTTAAATATAAACTTTGTTTGGTTTTGCCTTCGCTGTTCCGACAATGAGAGATTCACTGAGTGTTTGGTCATGATATTTTTGCACATCCGTAGTTAACACAGAGAAACACAATGTAACTATGCCAGAGAAAACACAGATAAAACACCGTTAAAACACAGAGTAACCATGTCAGACTCAACACAAAAAACCCAGTGTACATCAGAGAAATACGGTGTAATTATGTGAGAGAAAACACAGCGAAGCTGAAGCTATGCTGGAACAGTGTGAAATGAATGCACAGTCATCTCCCTGTCATCTGATCTGATCTCTCCACTGCCGTCTCCATCAGCATCTGGGTCTGATCTCCATATAAAATCAAACAGACATATCTGTATCACCCTGACACACACACACACACATTTCATCATTTTAATTAGCCTAATCCTGCCGGAATGGGGAATGCAAGGCAGAATTTAAACACACACATGCACACACACACACACAGTGACTTACGCACACATGCATGCACACACACACACACACACACAGTGACTTGCACACACACACGCACACACACACAGTGACTTGCACACACACACACACACACACACACACACACAGTGACTTACACACACATGTCGGAGACGCAGCTGGCGACAAAAGGATTGGGGTCAATGTTTTCATGACAGGAAATGAAAGGGAAGAACAACAGAGCACTGCACTTCTCAATGGCGTCCTGTTCAAAACACACACAGGATAAATATATATTACACACTGCACTTCTCAATGGCGTCCTGTTCAAAACACACACAGGATAAATATATATTACACACTGCACTTCTCAATGGCGTCCTGTTCAAAACACACACAGGATAAATATATATTACACACACTATACACACACACACACGCAATCAATTATACATATATACAGTAGATACACACACACATATACACACACAATTATACATGTATTACATACACACATAGAACCGAGAGAGAGAGATCAATACCACATCAGAAAACCATTGCTCAAAACAAAAACATGCTGAAATCCAAATGTAAGCCAGAGCTTTGTGAGTTTAAATGAAGGAAACTCACATCCATACTGGATTCTGACTGGCAAGGACTGGGAAATTCATCGTCCACGGCTGGACATCGTCTCTCACTGGGCAGGTCCACAGCCCAGCTATTCCCAAACTCAGCAATGTCATCTGTCTGAAACCCTGTACAACCATTACAAACACCAGTGTTTATACACATAACCGTTACAGACACTGACATTCATACACACAACCACTACAGACACTGACATTTATACACACAACCACTACAGACACTGACATTTATACACACAACCGTTACAGACACTGACATTTATACACACAACCACTACAGACACTGACATTTATACACACAACCACTACAGACACTGACATTTATACACACAACCACTACAGACACTGACATTTATACACACAACCGTTACAGACACTGACATTTATACACACAACCGTTACAGACACTGACATTTATACACACAACCGTTACAGACACTGACATTTATACACACAACCACTACAGACACTGACATTTATACACACAACCACTACAGACACTGACATTTATACACACAACCACTACAGACACTGACATTTATACACACAACCGTTACAGACACTGACATTTATACACACAACCGTTACAGACACTGACATTTATACACACAACCACTACAGACACTGACATTCATACACACAACCACTACAGACACTGACATTTATACACACAACCACAACAGACACTGACATTTATACACACAACCACAACAGACACTGACATTTATACACACAACCACTACAGACACTGACATTTATACACACAACCGTTACAGACACTGACATTCATACACACAACCACTACAGACACTGACATTTATACACACAACCACTACAGACACTGACATTTATACACACAACCGTTACAGACACTGACATTCATACACACAACCACTACAGACACTGACATTCATACACACAACCACTACAGACACTGACATTTATACACACAACCACTACAGACACTGACATTTATACACACAACCACTACAGACACTGACATTTATACACACAACCGTTACAGACACTGACATTTATACACACAACCACTACAGACACTGACATTTATACACACAACCACTACAGACACTGACATTTATACACACAACCACAACAGACACTGACATTCATACACACAACCACTACAGACACTGACATTCATACACACAACCGTTACAGACACTGACATTTATACACACAACCACTACAGACACTGACATTTATACACACAACCACTACAGACACTGACATTTATACACACAACCACAACAGACACTGACATTTATACACACAACCACTACAGACACTGACATTTATACACACAACCACTACAGACACTGACATTCATACACACAACCACTACAGACACTGACATTTATACACACAACCACTACAGACACTGACATTTATACACACAACCGTTACAGACACTGACATTTATACACACAACCGTTACAGACACTGACATTTATACACACAACCACTACAGACACTGACATTTATACACACAACCACAACAGACACTGACATTTATACACACAACCACAACAGACACTGACATTTATACACACAACCACTACAGACACTGACATTTATACACACAACCGTTACAGACACTGACATTCATACACACAACCACTACAGACACTGACATTTATACACACAACCACTACAGACACTGACATTTATACACACAACCGTTACAGACACTGACATTCATACACACAACCACTACAGACACTGACATTCATACACACAACCACTACAGACACTGACATTTATACACACAACCACTACAGACACTGACATTTATACACACAACCACTACAGACACTGACATTTATACACACAACCGTTACAGACACTGACATTTATACACACAACCACTACAGACACTGACATTTATACACACAACCACTACAGACACTGACATTTATACACACAACCACAACAGACACTGACATTCATACACACAACCACTACAGACACTGACATTCATACACACAACCGTTACAGACACTGACATTTATACACACAACCACTACAGACACTGACATTTATACACACAACCACTACAGACACTGACATTTATACACACAACCACAACAGACACTGACATTTATACACACAACCACTACAGACACTGACATTTATACACACAACCACTACAGACACTGACATTCATACACACAACCACTACAGACACTGACATTTATACACACAACCACTACAGACACTGACATTTATACACACAACCGTTACAGACACTGACATTTATACACACAACCGTTACAGACACTGACATTTATACACACAACCACTACAGACACTGACATTTATACACACAACCACTACAGACACTGACATTTATACACACAACCATAACAGACACTGACATTTATACACACAACCACTACAGACACTGACATTTATACACACAACCACTACAGACACTGACATTTATACACACAACCGTTACAGACACTGACATTTATACACACAACCGTTACAGACACTGACATTCATACACATAACCACTACAGACACTGACATTTATACACACGACCGTTACAGACACTGACATTCATACACACAACCGTTACAGACACTGACATTTATACACACAACCGTTACAGACACTGACATTTATACACACAACCACTACAGACACTGACATTCATACACACAACCACTACAGACACTGACATTCATACACACAACCACTACAGACACTGACATTTATACACACAACCGTTACAGACACTGACATTTATACACACAACCACTACAGACACTGACATTCATACACACAACCACTACAGACACTGACATTTATACACACAACCACTACAGACACTGACATTTATACACACAACCACTACAGACACTGACATTTATACACACAACCGTTACAGACACTGACATTTATACACACAACCGTTACAGACACTGACATTTATACACACAACCACTACAGACACTGACATTCATACACACAACCACTACAGACACTGACATTTATACACACAACCACAACAGACACTGACATTTATACACACAACCACAACAGACACTGACATTTATACACACAACCACTACAGACACTGACATTTATACACACAACCGTTACAGACACTGACATTCATACACACAACCACTACAGACACTGACATTTATACACACAACCACTACAGACACTGACATTTATACACACAACCGTTACAGACACTGACATTCATACACACAACCACTACAGACACTGACATTCATACACACAACCACTACAGACACTGACATTTATACACACAACCACTACAGACACTGACATTTATACACACAACCACTACAGACACTGACATTTATACACACAACCGTTACAGACACTGACATTTATACACACAACCACTACAGACACTGACATTTATACACACAACCACTACAGACACTGACATTTATACACACAACCACAACAGACACTGACATTCATACACACAACCACTACAGACACTGACATTCATACACACAACCGTTACAGACACTGACATTTATACACACAACCACTACAGACACTGACATTTATACACACAACCACTACAGACACTGACATTTATACACACAACCACAACAGACACTGACATTCATACACACAACCACTACAGACACTGACATTCATACACACAACCGTTACAGACACTGACATTTATACACACAACCACTACAGACACTGACATTTATACACACAACCACTACAGACACTGACATTTATACACACAACCACAACAGACACTGACATTTATACACACAACCACTACAGACACTGACATTTATACACACAACCACTACAGACACTGACATTCATACACACAACCACTACAGACACTGACATTTATACACACAACCACTACAGACACTGACATTTATACACACAACCGTTACAGACACTGACATTTATACACACAACCGTTACAGACACTGACATTTATACACACAACCACTACAGACACTGACATTTATACACACAACCACTACAGACACTGACATTTATACACACAACCATAACAGACACTGACATTTATACACACAACCACTACAGACACTGACATTTATACACACAACCACTACAGACACTGACATTTATACACACAACCGTTACAGACACTGACATTTATACACACAACCGTTACAGACACTGACATTCATACACACAACCACTACAGACACTGACATTTATACACACGACCGTTACAGACACTGACATTCATACACACAACCGTTACAGACACTGACATTTATACACACAACCGTTACAGACACTGACATTTATACACACAACCACTACAGACACTGACATTCATACACACAACCACTACAGACACTGACATTCATACACACAACCACTACAGACACTGACATTTATACACACGACCGTTACAGACACTGACATTCATACACACAACCACTACAGACACTGACATTTATACACACAACCATAACAGACACTGACATTTATACACACAACCATAACAGACACTGACATTTATACACACAACCATAACAGACACTGACATTCATACACACAACCACTACAGACACTGACATTTATACACACAACCATAACAGACACTGACATTTATACACACAACCACTACAGACACTGACATTTATACACACAACCGTTACAGACACTGACATTTATACACACAACCACAACAGACACTGACATTTATACACACAACCACAACAGACACTGACATTTATACACACAACCACTACAGACACTGACATTTATACACACAACCACTACAGACACTGACATTTATACACACAACCGTTACAGACACTGACATTTATACACACAACCACTACAGACACTGACATTCATACACACAACCACTACAGACACTGACATTTATACACACAACCGTTACAGACACTGACATTTATACACACAACCACTACAGACACTGACATTTATACACACAACCACTACAGACACTGACATTTATACACACAACCACTACAGACACTGACATTTATACACACAACCGTTACAGACACTGACATTTATACACACAACCACTACAGACACTGACATTTATACACACAACCACTACAGACACTGACATTTATACACACAACCACTACAGACACTGACATTTATACACACAACCACTACAGACACTGACATTTATACACACAACCGTTACAGACACTGACATTTATACACACAACCACTACAGACACTGACATTTATACACACAACCACTACAGACACTGACATTTATACACACAACCACTACAGACACTGACATTTATACACACAACCATTACAGACACTGACATTTATACACACAACCACTACAGACACTGACATTTATACACACAACCGTTACAGACACTGACATTTATACACACAACCGTTACAGACACTGACATTTATACACACAACCACTACAGACACTGACATTTATACACACAACCACTACAGACACTGACATTTATACACACAACCACTACAGACACTGACATTTATACACACAACCGTTACAGACACTGACATTTATACACACAACCACTACAGACACTGACATTTATACACACAACCACTACAGACACTGACATTTATACACACAACCACTACAGACACTGACATTTATACACACAACCGTTACAGACACTGACATTTATACACACAACCGTTACAGACACTGACATTTATACACACAACCACTACAGACACTGACATTTATACACACAACCACTACAGACACTGACATTTATACACACAACCACTACAGACACTGACATTTATACACACAACCACTACAGACACTGACATTTATACGCACAACCGTTACAGACACACGCATCCAAGCGGCCACATTTAAGCAGTTAGCAGTTTACTTAGGTTAGCATAAACAAAATATCTCCTGGATATGAAATACTAACTAATAAATAATTAACTCCACAGACACACACAGATCATCCTTCACTTCTCCTCTTCCCCTGTCACCGCTCTGCCCACTCCACTGCAGCTTTCCCCAGGCTGGGCGGGGCCAGGCTGGGCGGGGCCAGTTTGGCCGGGCTCTGAGCTGATATAATTGGGCTCAATTTGCCGCTGAGTGAGAAGGTAAGTGTGCTCCAGGCATTTTTTGTCTCACCCCTGCTGGTGCTGATGTCATCCGAGCCTTCGTCATTGTAGTTTCCACACAGCCCACAGGGGCGTCCTTTGTGCCCCTCTGTCATTTTGAGGTAGACGCCACTGGCCCCATCCCACGCCAGCGAGAAGCCAAACGTGCTCTTCACCAGGATGTAGTCGGCAAGGCGCTCAATGAAAACATTACGCACTGTCTGAGGTAGAGTCAGTCTGAGCACCAGAGAGAGAGACAGACAGACAGACAGAGAGAGAAAGAGAGAGAGAGAGACAGACAGACAGAGAGAGAGAGACAGAGTGAGACAGACAGACAGAGAGAGAGACAGAGTGAGACAGACAGACAGAGAGAGAGAGAGAGAGAGAGACAGAGTGAGAGAGAGAGAGAGAGACAGAGAGAGAGAGAGAGAGAGATAGACAGAGTGAGAGAAATGAATACGACATAATAACAAAAATAATAATAATAATGATAATAACAAACACAGGCTCAACAAACAACAACAAACAAATAATAGTGCACTGTAACTTGTGTCACCACTAACACCAATTGTCAACTCACATAAAGGTGATTATGCTTATTGTTACTGTGACACCGACCAGTTCTTTCTATCCCTATCACCATTATACTCACTGTCACCATCATAATCATTATCACCATTATACTCACTATCACCATTATAATCATTATCACCATTATATTCACTATCACCATTATACTCACTATCACCATTATAATCATTATCACCATTATACTCACTATCACCATTATACTCACTTTCACCATTATAATCATTATCACCATTATATTCACTATCACCATTATACTCACTGTCACCATCATAATCATTATCACCATTATAATCACTATCACCATTATACTCACTGTCACCATTATAATCATTATCACCATTATACTCACTATCACCATTATAATCACTATAACCATTATAATCATTGTCACCATTATACTCACTATCACCATTAAAATCAATATCACCATTAAAATCAATATCACCAGTATATTCATTATCACTATTATAATCAATGTCACCATTATAATCAATATCACCATTATACTCATTATCACGGCTCTGAATTACTGCTCAGTTCTAAAGATATGTATTTCTCTGTATGTGGCAGTAGTTGATGACAGACTCACCTGTGTCCACCCTTTTGTACCTGATATCCACTGATAAATATCTCCTCCTCGTTTGGAAAGAACAAACTAAGAGACCGAGAACAAGAATACACTGAACTACGGCACCGACGGCTGTTATGGACCTGAGAGAGACACCGAGAGAAAGACAGAGACAGAGAGACAGACACAGAGAGAAAACAGAGAAGGACAGAAAGAAACACAGGAAGCCAAAGAGAAAGGTGAACTTCAGGGAAAATTCTGTTATAATAAGTAAAGGAAATCTTTCAAACCTCAAAAGCAAACCAGAGCACAGAGCACAGACTGTAATTTAGCCTGGGCTTCTTTAACACAGTGGGAACATTAGGCTGTGTCGTCACAGGTCAGAGTGACTTACCCACACTGTGTACTGGGGCTCTGAGGAGTGGCAGTCTTTGGCCAGGATGTAAGAGCAGGTACCAGGGAAGTAGTAATACATCCCATCAAATGTCTCAAAGTGGTGCTGTCCCCATGAGCGGCAGATTCCATCTCTGTCCTGACCCAGGTTGGGAACTGAAAGAAGGTGTAGAAAAACAGAGGGCTTAGACCACAACCACTGTCTGTTTAACCTTTGACTGTTATTCCCTGATCCCGGTCCAAACGGGCACAACAGACGTGCACGCCTGAGTGTCTGACACGGTTCTGTTACACATGAAGAGTCAGGCTCTAGAACTAGTCTGAAAAAAACTGGTGTAGAATGAAAGGTAGTGTGAGTAGAAATCTTCTGCAACTTTAGACCTTTAACTACAACCTAACATTCACATGACCGTAGCCAATGTGTGACT
>NC_044507.1:747500-757500 GCF_902362185.1 Chanos chanos
ATATGTAGGCATACCGTGCTGTGGCCTCCTCAGTCTCTCTCTATCACACGTTGTTTCAGTGTTGTTCGCCTCGCGTCTCGTTCGTTCGTTCGCTACATGTGTTTTAAAACGTTTATATTTTCTCTATTTCTGATTATATTTTCTATATGTACTTGTATTTTAAATATTCTGTCTTCTGTTCTGTGTATTTCTCTTTCAGGTCATTAAACGAGAACAATCTGTAAGTGTTGCCGGAAAGAAATCGACAAGTTGTTGCTAACGTTTAGGCCTACTATGTAGTTACGCCTATGATGGTTGCGTCTATACTGAACATGTACAGACTTCTTTTTCACGTCAGTATTCCCAAAAAATATAGTATAACAACTATTTAAATAGTATTTACACTGCATTAGGTATTATGAGTAATCTATGGAAGATTTTAAAGCATACGGGAGGATGTGCGTAGCTTGTATGCAAATACAACGCTATTTTATGATAGGGACTTGAGCATCCGCGGGAGGTCCTGGAACCAATCCCCCGCGGATACGAAGAGCAGACGTTATTTCCTTTGCGGCTAGCTCATTAGATGACGTCATTATGTCGCACATAGTATCGCTGAAAATTTCCTACTTCGTTGGCGCAGAAAATGAGGATGTGGTTAACATGGTCCTGGTTTGTACTTGTATTGCTCTGTACTCAGTGTTACATTGTTCAGTTTCTAGCACAGATTTGTACCTTTCTGTATGCGAAACTAAAGTTAAAAATTGAGTTTCCTCTCCGATTCCATAACGGAGCCGTAATTTAGCAACTGAATTAGCATAGGTTCAGCGATGCAGCTTCGTAAGTATGGCGAGCGCAAAGCCAGAGCTTGAGGACCCTCCCGTATCCTTAGGGTGTCCTGTTTGGGAACAGTTTGGTTTTCCAGTGAACTACAGTAGCAGTGGATAATCATCATCCAAATGTGAATGTCACTGGTACAAGGAAAAAAGAGCGGAGCGTAAAACAGACATTATGGTCAGTTCGCCAGGTTTCTACAAGTTTGTAAGTTAACAAGTTAAATCCATAATAAATGAATGGAAATTTCATGTTTTGCATGTCTTTTTTTTCACTGTACCGAAAGCGTACCGAACCGTGACTTCCAAAACCAAGGTACCCTATGTACCGAACCGTGACTTTTGCGCACCGTTACAACCCTAGTCTGTGTGTCTCTGTGTGTGCGTTTCAGTAGTGACACCGTTGTGTAATTTGTGTTGTAGGTGTGTTGTGTAGACATTTCTCCATCTCCCTCCCAGACAGTTTAAAAACCCTGAGTGGATACTGTGTCCTCATACCCTGCACATTCGACATTCCAGAGAACTATGAGGGAGACCTGACTGACAAAGCTAAGGGAATCTGGTACAAAGATCAGATCAGTGATCATAACAAGGTGTTTGACTCCGGTACTCCAGACAAAAACAAGATCAGAGGGGAAATCATTGGAGACCTAACTGTGAAAAACTGCACCACAGTCCTCTATGACTTCAGTCAGAAACACAGCGGTGAATTCATCTTTAGACTAGAGGGTCTTAACGGACTAAAATATAATTTTGCAATGAAAAAGGTCCAGGTAACGGCCACAGGTAAACAATATACTTTTTTGTGTTTCTGTAGTTTAGATTTACTGCGATTAACAGTCTTCAACACCTCAAAACATCAGTCTTTGTTTATATACGTAAATATTACAGATCGTTACTGTGCTGTTTCATTATGGTTATGTTTAATCACCGTTGATTAATTGTTTTAATGTGATTCATGCATTCGATCAAAAATCTCAGTTCCAAATCTCTGTCTGTCTCAGACGATCCACCCAAAGTTTCACTGAGGCCAGATAAAGTGGAGGTGATGGAGGGGGAGAGTGTGAGATTTAACTGCTCTGCTGAAGCCCCCTGTCCCTCTCTGGGCCCCATGCTCACCTGGAGCCCCAGGCTGAATATGTCTGAGGAGAAACTCCAGGAGAAAATCAGTCCGATTACACACATGACCTCTGTTCTGACCTTCACTGCTACTCCTCTGCACCACGGAGAGACCATCACCTGCACTGCCACTTACCAACTAAAGAACAACCAAACCAACACATCAGCCCGCTCTGCAACACTTAATGTCCTGTGTGAGATTTTTAACGTTTTTCAGCAAGTTGAAATTCTGGAAAGACTCTGTTTTAGAAGACTCTGTTTTTAATGCTTTACGTGTACTTATTAAATTGTACAATTTTCTAACACATTTTTAATTCAAATGCGGTCTCATTTCACATGAAATTAAAGAGAGAGTCAGGCCCATAATGATATAGGTTTTATCAAATCTTCCCCGATTAGATTCTCCCAGGAACACGTCAGTGTCAGTCAGTCCCTCTGGACGGGTGTTAGAGGGCAGCTCTGTTACTCTGACCTGCCTCAGTGATGCCAACCCAGCAGTTCACAACTACACCTGGTACAGAGTCAGAGGAACGGAGATGGAGTTTATAGTGACTGGACAGAATCTCGCTTTCAATAAGACCGATCCGACACACAGCGGACAGTACCGCTGTGAAACCCAGAACGCACACGGAGTAGGAAACGCCACGGCACAGCTGGACATTCAGTGTGAGTTCTGCTCTGCCTGGTTTTCTCTTGACTGTTTAGAATCTGAGAGCTAATGATGCTAATGTAAACACAGAGATTCAAAGCTGATGTTCCATGACAGTAAAGGTTTCTGAGGAGACAGGATCAAGGCGCTCACTGGTCAGATTGAAGTAAGTTTGACCATCTATCTCCTCTTTCTCCAGTTGCTCCTCAGATCTCTGTCTCCTCTGGTTGTAAGAAAAGTGAAGCTGAAATGCATTGTGTGTGTGTGAGTCATGGGAGTCCCTCCCCAAGACTGGAATGGTATCTGTCTGGACACCAAATAACCAACTCCTCCAACACAGCCATCATTTTACAGTTTCAAAGATTTAATATAGAGAGATTTTATGAGTTCTGAGTGGTATCAGATATAGATTAAGTTGGTAACCAAGCAGTGTTCATATCAGTAAGTTTGTCTTTAAGGCCAACTGTATAATAGCTGAGAATGATTAGTTTTACTATAGTTAAAACTGAGATTATGATGTGGTTATCAAGAACTAGTTGATCTTGGGTCAGGTTGAGTCGGTATCACAGGTGGGCCACTGGCTCAGAACAGGGCCCTGCAGGAGGTCCGGGCAGGAGGTCCGGGTGTCTATAGGCCTCATTCTGGGAGCAGAGACTTGGGACTGGTACTTTGAAGACCTCAGAATGGTTTCCCCAGTGTTGGGGCAGAGAACAGAAGATAAAAAGAAAATAGGGAAGAAGATTGTTAAGCAAACTGATCCATACAGTAGAGTTTAGATATGTTTTAGAATGATTTTGATTTTGATTTTGATACGAGTACAGCACTAGTTCTCCAGCGACTCGTAATTAATGCAGCGTTGACCCGAAAAACAAAAGAGAGGGGAGAAGCAGTGGGCCTCGTGGGCATCGGGAGTCCCTGAGACATCAACAGCTCCCTGAACCTGAAGTGATGGCATGTGACTAGAGAGGAGACAGCATGAGCTACTGCAGGATGAAGAACACTCTTCTCTCCTGTCTCTCTCTACTGCAGGATGAAGAACACTCTTCTCTCCTGTATCTCTCTAGTGCAGGATGAAGAACACTCTTCTCTCCTGTATCTCTCTAGTGCAGGATGAAGAACACTCTTCTCTCCTGTATCTCTGTAGTGCAGGATGAAGAACACTCTTCTCTCCTGTATCTCTCTACTGTAGGATGAAGAACACTCTTCTCTCCTGTATCTCTGTAGTGCAGGATGAAGAACACTCTTCTCTCCTGTATCTCTCTAGTGCAGGATGAAGAACACTCTTCTCTCCTGTCTCTCTCTAGTGCAGGATGAAGAACACTCTTCTCTCCTGTATCTCTCTAGTGCAGGATGAAGAACACTCTTCTCTCCTGTCTCTCTCTAGTGCAGGATGAAGAACACTCTTCTCTCCTGTCTCTCTCTAGTGCAGGATGAAGAACACTCTTCTCTCCTGTATCTCTCTAGTGCAGGATGAAGAACACTCTTCTCTCCTGTCTCTCTCTAGTGCAGGATGAAGAACACTCTTCTCTCCTGTCTCTCTCTAGTGCAGGATGAAGAACACTCTTCTCTCCTGTATCTCTCTAGTGCAGGATGAAGAACACTCTTCTCTCCTGTATCTCTCTAGTGCAGGATGAAGAACACTCTTCTCTCCTGTATCTCTCTAGTGCAGGATGAAGAACACTCTTCTCTCCTGTATCTCTCTACTGCAGGATGAAGAACACTCTTCTCTCCTGTATCTCTCTAGTGCAGGATGAAGAACACTCTTCTCTCCTGTATCTCTCTACTGCAGGATGAAGAACACTCTTCTCTCCTGTATCTCTCTACTGCAGGATGAAGAACACTCTTCTCTCCTGTCTCTCTCTAGTGCAGGATGAAGAACACTCTTCTCTCCTGTATCTCTCTAGTGCAGGATGAAGAACACTCTTCTCTCCTGTATCTCTCTACTGCAGGATGAAGAACACTCTTCTCTCCTGTCTCTCTCTAGTGCAGGATGAAGAACACTCTTCTCTCCTGTATCTCTCTAGTGCAGGATGAAGAACACTCTTCTCTCCTGTCTCTCTCTAGTGCAGGATGAAGAACACTCTTCTCTCCTGTCTCTCTCTAGTGCAGGATGAAGAACACTCTTCTCTCCTGTATCTCTCTAGTGCAGGATGAAGAACACTCTTCTCTCCTGTATCTCTCTACTGCAGGATGAAGAACACTCTTCTCTCCTGTCTCTCTCTAGTGCAGGATGAAGAACACTCTTCTCTCCTGTATCTCTCTAGTGCAGGATGAAGAACACTCTTCTCTCCTGTCTCTCTCTAGTGCAGGATGAAGAACACTCTTCTCTCCTGTATCTCTCTAGTGCAGGATGAAGAACACTCTTCTCTCCTGTATCTCTCTACTGCAGGATGAAGAACACTCTTCTCTCCTGTATCTCTCTAGTGCAGTCTTCCGTAGCCTTCAGTTTTTCTCCGTGTTAAGCCCTTTACATCCTAGTAACAAGTCCAGTTTGTTTATACAGGCGGCCAGTGGTATTGCCCTTTTCCCCCAACCGTTGGGCTTAATCAAAGGCACCCAATGATTTTGTTTTGTAGAGGGAGTTACTTATGTACATCTCAGTGATACGCCTGCACATTGGTGATAGTTATGCGTGCAAAAAGAAAAGAAAATATAAATAAATAAAGAAGCAACTGGTCTCAGTTTAGACCCAAAGCCATATTTGGAGAGACCGATGGCCAAGACTGAGACAAGTCTAAGATGACGGATAAAGTCCGAACTGAAGTACTAGAGGCCTTGTGTGGAAATGAGTGTGTAAATGCGTGTGTAAATGCGTGTGGAAATGCGTGTGGAAATGAGTGTGTACATGCGTGTGTACATGCGTGTGTAAATGAGTGTGTATGTGCGTTAAGTTGATCTGTCATATGTCTTCTTTGTTCCAGAGGCCAAAGAGAGAGAGGTTGTGTCTAGTCTAGTTTGTGTGTGGTTATATTGTGTGTAAATGAGTGTGTATGTGTATGTGCGTTAAGTTGATCTGTCATATGTCTTCTTTGTTCCAGAGGCCAAAGAGAGAGAGGTTGTGTCTAGTCTAGTTTGTGTGTAGTTTTAATCCTGTTATATTTGCCACATGTGCATTTCAGGACAGAGATTCTTTGACTCCGTCAGCAGAGACCTCAGGCCCGGAGGTTCAAACTGTAACTTAACTTAAAACATGACAGCAGTTATATTATTAATTAGACATTCAGCAGAGACCTCAGGCCCAAAGGGTCAAACTGTAACGTAACTTAACTTAAAACACGACAACAGTTATATTATTAATTAGACAGTCTTGACATTTGACCCAAGTTATCTGACTGAGAAATCAAGCATTGTGGTAAATCTGCCCCCGGAGGTGTGTGTTACTTTTCTACTTTTTCCCTTAAATGTTGTTTTATAGTTTTACTCTCCATCCCACAAAAATTTCACAAAGTCTTCCCAAGTGTAGGACAGTGGTTTTGGGTATATGTTGTGCACTGTGTATAATTAGCAGTAAAACATTCTGTGGTGGTTTTGTGGATTGTAATTATATATAAAGCTCTTACCATTTCATGTGATTTGTTGACGAGTTCAGTCTACCGAAGAATCGAGATGAATTTAAAAAATAAAGGCCATTATCCATCTTCATAAACTCAGAGCGTCTATGACTAAATAAACTTGGACGTCAGATTCAGTGAGGAAAGACATTTTGCTGTGGAGACTTAAGGAGAACCAGAGCTCTCACTCGCCTGAGATTGGATGTGGTTCTATATAAACTCTGACTGATCTAAGGAAGATCATGTGAACGCTGTTCTCTACTGCACTGCACTTACATCCATGACAGTGCCTGGGACCCTGTGAGTCTCTTCAGATGACAGTGGTGATCTGGTCAAACCTGTCATCACTTGACACATTCACCATCACCCATCCAAAAACTCACTGCAGATTCCAGCATGTTCATTAAACACACAGGCCAGGCGACGGTCCAGTCCATCAGAATGTATTTGATAGTGAAGTGAACATAACTCATCGAAAAACGCTCTCTGTGCAAATGTTACAGTAAAGCTTTTCATTCATTTCATCTGTATAAATAACTTTAATAAATAAACATATATTTATTTTTTGCTGTTCAAGTTTGTCTGTCATGTAATGTCTGTGCCTAAACACAGTTTGACATCAGTGCGGATCAATTCACCAAGATTAATACAATGCAAGTGTAAACATGAAACATTTTCATTAATAATCAATAATCAAAAGAATAAACATCCATCAATCTTACTAAGACCTCTGATAAATCTAAAATATAATATGTCATTGTAATCATGGATTCAGTAGAAATTAATGCATTTAACTCCTTACATCACATGCAATTCTACAAAACAAGGATCTACAGGAGGCAAACACAAACACAAACTCTCAGAGAAAATGTTCAAATAAACACCAGTCTGAACAGTCAGATCCAATAGAACACACATTTGTGGTGAAGCTGATAAACACAAACATAGTCTCTTGTGGTGGAAAGAACATAAAGCAAAACTTGACAATATAGAATTAGCCTCCTGATATGAAATATCTTTTCTTTTTTTCCTGATATGAAATATCTTTTCTTTTTTTTTCATGAACCTGGTTTCCTTGGTGATTAAGTCTGTTCCTGAGTTCCAGGTTTCTTCACAGTAAAACGCTACATTGTTGCACTAAAGGAGCAAATGTTAAATACAAACACCCCTCTCTCTCTCTCTCTCTCGCTCTCTCTCTCTCTCTCTCTCTCTCTCTCTCTCTCGCTCTCTCTCTCGCTCTCTCTCTCTCTCTCTCTCTCTCTAAAGGATTGCAAAAACCATGTAAAGCATCTTCATTCTACACAGCTATCGGCATGACAACCAGACTATTTTTATTATACATAAGTGCTAGCTTGACAGCCGGAGTGTTCTAGTTTCTTGTTGGCATGACAACTGTGGCATGCTGAGGAGCCTCTCTGTACTATAGTACTGAATGTTGTTCTCTGCTGGGGGGAGACAGATGGTCCACTCTCCACCTACACGTGTAAATACAGGATCTTTCTGGCTCCTGTCATTTTACACAAAGCATTAATGCCTTTCAATGTGGCTTTTAGAAAAGGTTTGAATGAATTTGTGCTCAAAGGTGTAAAAATTCGTGAGGAAATAATGAAAGAGTCGTATGGCTGAACAAAGAGATCTGTCAGCTCCAGGACTGACCAACATCAGAGGGGATTCAAGAAAAGATCAAATTTATTTTGAAATTCATATTTTCTTGAGGGAGCATAAATAAATGTGTTGTCCACACGTTGCCGCTGTGGCCCCACAAGTGCTGGAGGAAACGTGAGTTTGGGGGAAACTTGTGACGGATGTGATGGACTAAGTATGTGTTTTTAATCACAGGCACCGAGACCCACAGATCTGAGTATCAGAGTGGCTGTCACCACTGTGTTACTATCTTCACTGCGTCACTGTGTCAGCGTTACTATCTCCACTGTGTTACTGTCACCACTGTGTCACTGTGTCCTCTGTGTTACTGTCTCCACTATGTTACTGTGTCCACTGTGTCACTGTCTCCACTGTGTCACTGTGTCCACTGTTTCACTGTCTCCACTGTTTCACTGTGTCCACTGTGTTACTGTGTCCACTGTGTCCACTGTGTTACTGTCTCCACTGTGTTACTGTGTCCACTGTGTTACTGTCTCCACTGTGTTACTGTCTCCACTGTGTTACTGTGTCCACTGTGTTACTGTCTCCACTGTGTTACTGTGTCCACTGTGTCACTGTCTCCACTGTGTCACTGTGTCCACTGTTTCACTGTCTCCACTGTGTTACTGTCTCCACTGTGTTACTGTGTCCACTGTGTCACTGTCTCCACTGTGTTACTGTGTCCACTGTGTTACTGTCTCCACTGTGTCACTGTCTCCACTGTGTTACTGTTTCCTCTGTGTTACTGTCTCCATTGTGTTACTGTCTCCACTGTGTTACTGTGTCCACTGTGTCCACTGTGTTACTGTCTCCACTGTGTTACTGTCTCCACTGTGTCACTGTCTCCACTGTGTTACTGTGTCCACTGTGTTACTGTCTCCACTGTGTTACTGTGTCCACTGTGTCACTGTCTCCACTGTGTTACTGTTTCCACTGTGTCCACTGTGTTACTATCTTCACTGCGTCACTGTGTCAGCGTTACTATCTCCACTGTGTTACTGTCACCACTGTGTCACTGTGTCCTCTGTGTTACTGTCTCCACTGTGTCACTGTCTCCACTGTGTTACTGTCACCACTGTGTCACTGTGTCCTCTGTGTTACTGTCTCCACTGTGTCACTGTCTCCACTGTGTTACTGTCACCACTGTGTCACTGTGTCCTCTGTGTTACTGTCTCCACTGTGTTACTGTGTCCACTGTGTTACTGTCACCACTGTTTCACTGTGTCCACTGTGTCCACTGTGTCCACTGTGTTACTGTCTCCACTGTGTTACTGTGTCCACTGTTTCACTGTGTCCACTGTGTTACTGTCTCCACTGTGTTACTGTGACCACTGTGTTACTGTCACCACTGTGTTACTATCTTCACTGCGTCATTGTGTCAACGTTACTATCTCCACTGTGTTACTGTCACCACTGTGTCATCTGTGTTACTGTCTCCACTGTGTCACTGTGTCCACTGTTTCACTGTGTCCACTGTGTTACTGTGTCCACTGTGTCCACTGTGTTACTTTGTCCACTGTGTTACTGTGTCCACTGTTTCACTGTGTCCACTGTGTTACTGTCTCCACTGTGTTACTGTCACCACTGTCCACTATGTTACTGTTGTCACTGTGTTACTGTGATCACTGTGTCACTGTGTCCACTGTGTTACTGCGTCCATTGTGTTACTGTTTCCACTGTGTTACTGTTTCCACTGTGTCACTGTCTCCACTGTGTCACTGTCTCCACTGTGTTACTGTTTCCTCTGTGTTACTGTCTCCATTGTGTTACTGTTTCCACTGTGTTACTGTTTCCTCTGTGTTACTGTCTCCACTGTGTCACTGTCTCCACTGTGTTACTGTGTCCACTGTGTTACTGTCTCCACTGTGTTACTGTCTCCACTGTTTTACTGTCTCCACTGTGTTACTGTTTCCACTGTGTTACTGTCTCCACTGTGTCACTGTCTCCACTGTCTCCACTGTGTTACTGTCTCCACTGTGTCACTGTCTCCACTGTCTCCACTGTCTCCACTGTGTTACTGTGATCACTGTGTTACTGTCTCCACTGTCACCACTGTGTTACTGTTTCCACTGTGTCACTGTTTCCACTGTGTTACTGTTTCCACTGTGTCACTGTTTCCACTGTGTTACTGTTTCCACTGTGTTACTGTCTCCACTGTGTTACTGTTTCCACTGTGTTACTGTCTCCACTGTGTTACTGTCTCCACTGTGTTACTGTTTCCACTG
>NC_044507.1:772500-777500 GCF_902362185.1 Chanos chanos
CCATTTCACCTCCTCTACACCACATTCCCGTTTCACCTCCTCTACACCACATTCCCGTTTCACCTCCTCTACATCACACTCTCCCTACACCTCTTCTACATCATATTCTCCTTACATGCTCTCTATACGCTCTACTACCTGAACACCCTTCTATTTCTCTCACTCTCTCTCTCTCTCTCTCTCGGCTAAACTACATTGGTTGTCAGCTTTCAGAGGTGTTCAACATTGCATGTGAATGGTTCCCTCCACCAGAGTGAATATTAGAACAGCACAGCACTTAAACCTAACACACACAGAGACACAAACACACACACACACTCTCTCTCTCTCTCTCTCCCTCTCTCCACTGGTGTGCGTGAGCGTGTCAGCTGACAGATTATATTGAACTCAGTTTCTTCTGTGTGTGCAGCACCTGGGTTGCTAGGGTAACCAGGTGAAATCTGTTGCATAGAAACTTACATTCCTCCACTAAATGTGTGTGCACACGTGTGTGTGTGTGTGTGTGTGTGTGTATCTGTGACAGATATACACCAGCTTGTACCATCAACTACACATGTATAATCAGTACATAGTAGACACAGAGGTCACATAGCACTGCTCCTCATACACAGGTCACACGGCACTGCTCCTCACACACAGGTGACACAGCACTGCTCCTCATACAGGTCACACAGCACTGCTCCTCACAAACAGGTCACACAGCACTGCTCCTCACACACAGGTCACACAGCACTGCTCCTCATACAGGTCACACAGCACTGCTCCTCACACACAGGTCACACAGCACTGCTCCTCACACACAGGTCACACAGCACTGCTCCTCACAAACAGGTCACACAGCACTGCTCCTCATACAGGTCACACAGCACTGCTCCTCACACACAGGTCACACAGCACTGCTCCTCACACACAGGTGACACAGCACTGCTCCTCATACAGGTCACACAGCACTGCTCCTCACAAACAGGTCACACAGCACTGCTCCTCACACACAGGTGACACAGCACTGCTCCTCATACAGGTCACACAGCACTGCTCCTCACACACAGGTCACACAGCACTGCTCCTCACACACAGGTGACACAGCACTGCTCCTCATACAGGTCACACAGCACTGCTCCTCACAAACAGGTCACACAGCACTGCTCCTCATACACAGGTCACACAGCACTGCTCCTCATACAGGTCACATAGCACTGCTCCTCACACACAGGTCACACGGCACTGCTCCTCATACAGGTCACACAGCACTGCTCCTCATACAGGTCACACGGCACTGCTCCTCACACACAGGTCACACAGCACTGCTCCTCACACAGGTCACACAGCACTGCTCCTCACACACAGGTCACACGGCACTGCTCCTCATACAGGTCACACAGCACTGCTCCTCATACAGGTCACACGGCACTGCTCCTCACACAGGTCACACAGCACTGCTCCTCACACATAGGTCACACAGCACTGCTCCTCACACACAGGTCACACAGCACTGCTCCTCATACAGGTCACACAGCACTGCTCCTCACAAACAGGTCACACAGCACTGCTCCTCATACACAGGTCACACGGCACTGCTCCTCATACACAGGTCACACGGCACTGCTCCTCACACACAGGTGACACAGCACTGCTCCTCACACACAGGTCACACGGCACTGCTCCTCATACAGGTCACACAGCACTACTCCTCACACACAGGTCACACAGCACTGCTCCTCACACACAGGTCACACAGCACTGCTCCTCACACAGCACACAGCACTACTCCTCACACACAGGTCACACAGCACTACTCCTCACACACAGGTCACACAGCACTGCTCCTCATACAGCACACTGCTCCTCATACAGGTCACACAGCACTGCTCCTCACACACAGGTCACACAGCACTGCTCCTCACACACAGGTCACACAGCACTGCTCCTCACAAACAGGTCACACAGCACTGTTCCTCACACACAGGTCACACAGCACTGCTCCTCATACAGCACACAGCAACTTACAGTTTAATTTTTCGATGTCAGCTATCACACTGCTCCACACAGCCTCAGAGGACCCCATAACACCCCCAGCACTGTTTCCCCCACCTGTCTGCCAGTCAAGCCATCAGCCAAACTACAAATGCACCAATAACCTAGCCAGTCCACCAGTCAGCCAAGCAGTGATCAGAGAGCAGTCAGCTCAGGGTGTACTCACAGGTTGAAAAGGTTGAGGCCGATGCGGTACAGACGCTTGCGTGCGATGTCGGTGGAGAGGGTGCCACAGGGGGGCGCGTCTTGACAGTGGGGCCGTGGTAGAGACAGAAGCACGGTCTCGCAGGCAGAATGCGCGGAGGTTGAAGTGCTGCTGCTGCTGATTGGATCAGAGCTGTTCTCAGCTGTTGTCTCCGATCCACTCTTATTGGTCTGCTGCTTCTCCTGGCCCACGCCTGAATGTTCTCTCTGCTCTCTCATTGGCTGGGGCTCTAGCCCCGCTTCGTCTGGTGGTGGAGCTGGGAATTCTGTGTCTGCGGTGACAGAGGACTCTGTTTGGCCGCTATTCTGTCCTCCCGTCCCCGACCCCGTCCCGGCATTTGTTACCGTGGAGACGCCGTTACCGAGCGAGACAGACTCCAGCACAGATGAGGAGAGGCGAAAGTTGTGATTGTCGATGTGAACGGTGACATCTCTAAAGGCCATCATGAGCTTGCTGGCGCTGCGAGGCAGGTTCTCCGAGCCCGAACTCTGAGCCGCTTCTTGTAAGGCGGCTGCATCCACCAGCAGACCCGAACCTGCACCTGAACCAGTGGGCGGAGCTTCGGACCCTGTCCCGCCCTGCCCCCTGTCCCGCCCCTCCCCGTCCTGCACTGAACTCCAGCTGCTCAGGGCCTCATCAATGGAACGGGCCAAAGACTGCACCTGACAACACACATGACCTGTCAGTGGTAATTACTGCCCTTACTGCTATAGAACTATCACAATGCACATGCCGTTACTATGGTTACTATTAATATTATAGTTAAATCACAGTCATTATAAATTCTATTTTCTGTCAGACAGGTTATATCTAATATTACTAATGTATTTTACAGGTCATATCCAGACTCCTTCACTATAGACACTGTCCACCCAGTCTGTCCAGTTCACAGACACACACTCACTGGTGTCACATTCTCTACTCAATAGGCATCATGTCAGTCCACAGACAGATGCAGCAGGAGTCAGGGCTATTCATCCACAGACAGATGCAGCAGGAGTCAGGGCTATTCATCCACAGACAGATGCAGCAGGAGTCAGGGCTATTCATCCACAGACAGATGCAGCAGGAATCAGGGCTATTCATCCACCCCAACGCCATAGTTTTAAACACACACATTATTTATGCTGAATCCCGTTATCAGCACTGAACAACAGAAAGAAGGAATGCCCGATTTCCTCTTTTTTTAACCGGGCCTTGGTTTGGTATTTAACAACTACTACTTAATATCTGACCTTGGCGAGTATTATATACATAGGAAGAACCTCACTCACCATATTCCATTAGCAAACCAAACCCAACACATATTTTAGCCTAAGCTCTGCCTACATATAAATTAGTGGAGCAGGTTTTTAGACTGATTGGTAAGAAGAGCAGAAATGTGTATAGTCCAGCAGCATCTGGGTCTTGTAACACAGGCACATTTTAAACATGTAATGCCCTGCTCATTCTGGGTGTGTAACACAGGCACATTTTAAACATGTAATGCCCTGCTCATTCTAGGCGTGTAACATTATAACTCACAAAATTAGAAAAATAGAAAAGCTTACAGCCAAAGTTTCAGAAATACATGAAAATATCGCATAGATTAGCCAACTCCTCGCTGGTCACCATATTTGTTCATAAGTTTCTGTCCTGCTTTGATGTCACTGTAGGGACAGTTCAGTGCATGACGTTTTAGGAAAGGGAACTTCAGATTTAGCATGTGGATCTTCCATACTCCATACATGAGGACAGGCTGTAGGATGATACCTGCATATACTGACAAAATGATCGTACTGAAACTGGACGCAGCACAAGCAGTGTACAGCACAGAGAATCAGGACAAAGCACAGTCACTAACAGTCTGTGCCTCCTGCAGAGATCACGCATGTGAAAATAAAACACAAAAAACAGATCAGAGAATACCACGCAGACAGGAGAGTGCACACTGAGCCTGGGGTTACCTGTTCGGTGAAGGTGTCCTCCAGGTGTGTGAGTGTGCTGCTGGAACCTGTGGCAGGTAGAGAGGTGGAGTGTGACAGAGGGATGCCCATCAGAGAGCAGCCTTCCAGCAGTGCTCTCTCAGCCGAAAACCCACCCCTCTGTACCCGCACCCGCCGCACTGACATACGCCTGGGAACGCCACTCTCCAGCACCGAATTACGGATCTTCTCAAAGTTCTTACTGAGCTGGTACTGTCGGAATGCTGTTTGGATCTTACAGGCAGCCCGCCGCGAGATCAGGGGCCCTCCATACCGCTGTTCCAGCTCCTCTATCTGCATAGAGCAAGATGCATCACTCCTCTCATCTCTCCTCTCATCTCTCCTCTCATCTCTCCTCTCTCACTCCTCTCATCTCTCCTCTCTCACTCCTCTCATCTCTCCTCTAATCTCTCCTCTAATCTCTCCTCTCATTTCTCTCATCTCTCCTCTCTCACTCCTCTCATCTCTCCTCTCTCACTCCTCTCCTCTCTCGCTCCTCAAATCTCTCCTCTCTCACTCCTCTCATCTCTCCTCTCATATCTCCTCTCTCACTCCTCTAATCTCTCCTCTCATCTCTCCTCTCATCTCTCCTCTCTCACTCCTCTCATCTCTCCTCTCTCACTCCTCTCATCTCTCCTCTCTCACTCTTCTCACCTCTCCTCTCATCTCTCCTCTCTCACTCCTCTCATCTCTCCTCTAATCTCTCCTCTAATCTCTCCTCTCATTTCTCCCCTCTCATTCCTCTCATCTCTCCTCTCTCACTCCTCTCTCACTCCTCTGGGTGTGGGAAAACAAGA
>NC_044507.1:782500-792500 GCF_902362185.1 Chanos chanos
CTGTCTGCCGGCAAGTGTGTGTGTGTGTGTGTGTGTGTGCGCGTGTGCGTGTGCGTCAGCTGGTTTGCCTACGGACAGTCACATGATGTAGCTTGGTACACGGAAGTGCTGCAGCTCCAGAAAAGTGGTATAGCGAACTTGAATAATCTTAAATGGTCTGGTGGCTTTTCTTCTAAATGGTCAGGTAAGACATCTTTCTTTCGCTAATGTCTTGCCATTTTTGCCAAAAGAGCGTTTTAGTGCCGTATTTCTCTTGCTGAATTACTGTTACGGCCTGCTAGCCTTGATTTGGCGTCGTCTGGCTGTGCCCCTTCACTGAAATTTGACGATTTAGTCGGGTTCACCGCGGTAACCAGGAGTAGGATACTGTGGCTTTATGAGAAAATACATTGTTGAGAAAATATTGTAAAATGTGAAGTTAAACGACCTCTCAGGTTTGGCCGAAGAGCGACGAGTCTCATGTGATATCAGTTACTTTTGTGAGCTCGCTGCAATTTAGTTGTTTAGGGTTACCATCGTGGCCGTAAGTAGCCGTGAGGACGGGGTTATCGCCTGATTAACCCTGCTTTGGACTGAAACACGTAACGAGGCAGTGTGTCACATACATTTCTCCAGTACAGAGCTCAATTTATCCTGGTTACGGGGCTGGTTACGATCTATGGGTCAATACTACAGTTCGTTGTGTTGACAGTAATCATCACAGGTCGTTTAAAACGTTAGGGGCAGTTAACAAATGCGGTTCAGTTGTTAGCTGTCAGAGGTTCGAGTCGGTTCCAGTTCAGTCAGAGCGTGTGCTGGTCTGATGCGTGTTTACCGTTTGAAATTTGCAGTACGGCGGAGGTACGGCTGTGGCCTTAGTAATCTTATCGTGAATCACAGTCACTCATCAGCTATATGGGTTGAATTTTTTTGAGAACTCATTTAACCAGTGTGCAGAGATGTAGAATCTTACTAACCCTAGCGTAATGACCCTGGCAGTTTCAGTTCATTGGCTAGAAATCGGATCATTGTGTTGGTTAAACAGATCCGAGATCAAATCCCGTGACACTGGAAAAGCTGACGATGTGAACTTTCGCCCGCACTCTGTGATGTTTCAGGATGTGTGTGCATGTGACTGTCTTTGCATTTAGACACTGGCACACTTAGACTCACTCTCAGTTGCCGCTGTTGAAGGTCAGTTAATACTCTTGCTTTTGTGTGTGTGTGTGTGTGTGTGTGTGTGTGTGCAGGATGACGCAGAAGCATTTCCTTGAGGGGCAGGTGTACTCTGTCCCTCTGATCCAGCAGGATTTGAGGAGAGAGGAGGCAATGTGTCAGATCGCTGACACTCTTCAGTATCTGGAGAACATCTCTACTGATATATTTACCAGGTAAGCAAACACACACACAGACTCACAAAAACACACACATACTCACAGACACACACAGAGCACAATTAAAAAGAGCATGTTGATTTGATCTCATTCTTAGAGTTCACACAGAGAGAGAGACAGCCACTGATAAACAGGTGAATACTGTAGTGGCTGTCTGTGAGAGAGAGACAGGTGAATTCTGTAGTGTGTCTGTGAGAGAGAGACAGGTGAATACTGCAGTGTGTTTGTGAGAGAGAGACAGGTGAATACTGTAGTCCGTGTTTGTGAGAGAGAGACAGGTGAATACTGTAGTGTCTGTCTGTGAGACAAAGACAGGTGAATACTGTAGTATGTCTTTGAGACAGAGACAGGTGAATACTGTAGTCTCTGTCTGTGAGAGAGAGACAGGTGAATACTGTAGTGTGTCTATGAGAGAGACAGGTGAATACTGGAGCTTCTGTCTGTGAGAGAGAGACAGGTGAATACTGTAGTGTGTCTGTGAGAGAGAGACAGCTGAATACTGTAGTGTCTGTCTGTGAGACAGAGACAGGTGAATACTGTAGTGTGGCTGTGAGAGAGAGACATGTGAATACTGTACTGTCTGGTCTATGAAAGAGAGACAGGTGAATACTGTAGTGTCTGGTCTGTGAGACAGAGACAGGTGAATACTGTAGCTTCTGTCTGTGAGAGAGAGACAGGTGAATACTGTAGTGTGTCTGTGAGAGAGATACAGGTGAGTACTGTAGTGTCTGGTCTGTGAGAGAGAGACAGGTGAATACTGTAGTGTGTCTGTGAGAGAGATACAGGTGAGTACTGTAGTGTCTGGTCTGTGAGAGAGAGACAGGTGAATACTATAGTGTCTGTGAGAGAGACCGGTGAATACTGTAGTGTCTGTCTGTCAGACAGAGACAGGTAAATACTGTAGTGTCTGTGAGAGAGAGACAGGTGAATACTGTAGTGTCTGTCTGTGAAAGAGAGACAGGTGAGTACTTAAGTGTGTCTGTGAGAGAGAGGGTAGCAGACAGAGCTATAGACAGGTGAAGTTTGATAGCGATATGAACTGTGTGTGATCCTCAGAAATGCAAATAGACTAGCCTTAAAACCTATCCACAAGGTTTCCATGACAACAGAGAGAGAAAGAGAGAGAGAGAAAGAGAGAGAGAGAAAGAGAGAGAGAGAAAGAGAGAGAGAGAAAGAGTGAGAGAGAGAGAGAGAGAGAAAGAGAGAAAGAGAGAGAGAGAAAGTGTGCAAGAGAGCAGGGAGCAGCGAGTGTTTTTTCTATATATATATATGTGTGTGTGTGTGTGTGTGTGTCTATATGTGTGTGTGTGTGTGTGTGTGGTATAGAGCTGGTTTTCTGGGTCAGCTCCATTAGCAAATGCCTCTTTCATTTCCCTTTCATTTTTTCTTTGCTTTCAGTCTTTCAGTCTTCTCTCCCTCTCCCTCTAATGGAGGTTTAGATTGCAGTGAAAACCAGGGGCTGTAGAGTGTGTGTGTGTGTGTGTGTGTGTGTGTGTGTGTGCGTGCACAAATGTAGTAGTGAAAGTTTTGGGGGAATGTTGCATGTGTGTGTTGGTGTGTGACTGACCGTTGTGGGAATGGTGTGTGTGTGTGTTGGTGTGTGACTGACCGTTGTGGGAATGGTGTGTGTGTGTGTTGGTGTGTGACTGACCGTTGTGGGAATGGTGTGTGTGTGTGTGTGTGTGTGTGTGTGACTGACCGTTGTGGGAATGGTGTGTGTGTGTGTGTGTGTGTGTGTGACTGACCGTTGTGGGAATGGTGTGTGTGTGTGTGTGTGTGTGTGTGTGTTGTTGTTGTTGTTGTTGTTGTTGTAGTGTATATGTCAGGGGAACATTGTGTTTTACAGTCTCACTCATTGTGTCTGGTGTTTGTGTGTTGAGTATATGTGTTTATAATGTGTGTGTTACAGTACAGTACGATTAATCAATTTAAAATCGAAATCGCGATTTGGAACAACACGACTGGCAAATCGCCAAAAGCTGTGATTAAGGATATACGTTAATGAATCGCGTTTAAACTGTCGTGTCAATGGTTTTACAAATTCATGCCGTCCTCCTTGTGTGACAGTCATGTTCACCAATCAGAAGTGCCATGCTCCTCGCGTACCAGTAATGCTCACCAATCAGAAGTGACCCAAGGCGACTAAGTATACGCCCACCAATAGCAAATACATGAAACCCAAGGAAAACGTTATATTCGTGGTGTGGAAAATGGCCTCTGCTGAAGCAACGGTGGACATTTTTTTACATTTTTAAATTATTATTATTTATTTAACTTAACACAGTCACAGCTTTTGTGACATTTGTTGTATGTTCGGTCGTTCTATGGTCTATGTCAGTTAAGTAAGGGATAATGGACAGCGAGCCGGTCATTAATGCGAAATAAACCCCGACAGGATGATTCGCGTCGGGGTCTTGCATCACCCTGTCGGGGTTTATTCCGTATAATGACCGGATCGCCGTCCATTATCCCGCTTCTTACGCGGCTACTTACTAAAGAAATCAATAATCTGATACAAGATATTGATTCAAAAATGATTACACTGCTTCCGCTGAAAAAAAAAAGTCCGTTAATGATCAGAGCGGCGTCCATAGCAGCGGTCTGCCATTCAGACATAACAGACCGTAGAATACCGTAATTGACCAATCAGAATCGAGTATTCAACTAAGTCCTGTAATAAGAAAAAATGTAATAAATAGCCTACCTGTTGGAAGCAATATCTTTACGTTCTCATCCTTGCATTAGAATATAGAGTTAATATTTTGATGGTATCTGATGTGGTAATGCTCCATCTCATGTTTTAAATCTATTACACAGTGAATACTGAACCGAAGCTTGACTTTAAAAATGATCGCAAATCAAATCACAATCACAATATCTGTCAGAAAAATCGCAGTTAAATATTTTCTCCAAATCGCGCAGCCCTTGTGTGTGTGTGTGTGTGTGTGTTAGTATATGTGTTTATAATGTGTGTGTATTGGTATATATGTTTATACTGTGTGAGTTACAGTATACGTGTTAATGATGTGCGTGTTACAGTATATATCTTTATGATGTTTAGGTATATTATATGTATATTATTTGTAGGTTTACAATGAGTGTGTGAGTATAGTGTATTTTTGTTTATGTCTATTATGTGTGTACGTGTATATTTGTGTTTATAATGCATATTTTGTGTGTGTGCGTGCGCGTGTATACACTGCAGGGTGTCACAGAGTGTTGAGAGGAATCGTGTTCACCTGCAGACCGTTACAGATCGGATTAAACTGGCCCAGGCCAGAGTTCAGAAGATCAAAGGCAGCAAGAAAGCTACCAAGGTAACAACGTTCATACACACACACACACACACACACACACACACACACACACACACACACACATACACATACACACACATACTCATACTCATATGTGTATATGATTACAGTGTGTGTTTATATGTTTATAATGTGTGTGTATATGGTTATGGTCTGTGTGTATATGTTTATAGTGTGTGTGTGTATATGTGTATAATTTGTGTGTATGTTTATAATGTGGGTATAAGTTTATAATGTGTGTGTATGTGTTTATAATGTGTGTGTGTATATGGTTACAATGTGTGTGTGTGTATATGTTTATATA
This sequence comes from Chanos chanos, assembly GCF_902362185.1. Taxonomy (NCBI): domain Eukaryota; kingdom Metazoa; phylum Chordata; class Actinopteri; order Gonorynchiformes; family Chanidae; genus Chanos; species Chanos chanos. Next base: position 787,495 of record NC_044507.1, read on the forward strand.
ATGTGTGTTTATGTATTTATAATGTGTGTGTGTATATGGTTACGGTGTGTGTGTATATGTTCATAATATGTGTACATGTTTATAATGTGTGTGTGTATATGGTTACAGTGTGTGTGTGTATGGTTACGGTGTGTGTGTATATGTTCATTTGTGTGTGTACATGTTTATTGTGTGTGTATATGTCTATAATGTGTGTGTGTGTATATGTTTATAATGTGTGTGTGTGTGTGTATGTTTATAATGTGTGTATCTGTATATGTTTGTAATGTGTGTGCGTGTGTATGTTTATAATGTGTGTGTGTGTTTATAATTTGTGTATATGTTTATAATGTGTGTGTGTGTATAATGTGTGTGTGTTTATGTTTATAATGTGTCTGTATACGTTTATAATGTGCGTGTGTGTGTATATGTTTATAGTGTGTGTGTGTGTATATGTTTATAATGTGTGCGTGTTTATGTTTATAATGTGTGTTTATATTTTTATAATGTGTGTGTGTGTTTATAATGTGTGTGTGTATATGTTTATAATGTGTGTGTGTTTATAATGTGTGTGTGTATGTTTATAATGTGTGTGTGTTTATGTTTATAATGTGTGTGTATCTGTATATGTTTATAATGTGCATGAAGGTGTTCTCCAGTGCTAAGTATCCAGCCCCAGTGTTTATAATGTGTGTGTTTATGTTTATAATGTGTGTGTGTGTGTTTATAATGTGTGTGTGTGTGTTTATGTTTATAATGTGTGTGTTTTTAATGTGTGTGTGTTTATAATGTGTGTGTGTGTATATGTTTATAATGTGCATGAAGGTGTTCTCCAGTGCTAAGTATCCAGCCCCAGTGTTTATAATGTGTGTGTTTATGTTTATAATGTGTGTGTGTGTGTTTATAATGTGTGTGTGTGTATATGTTTATAATGTGTGTGTTTTTAATGTGTGTGTGTTTATGTTTATAATGTGTGTGTTTTTAATGTGTGTGTGTTTATAATGTGTGTGTGTGTATATGTTTATAATGTGTGTGTTTATGTTTATAATGTGTGTGTGTGTGTGTTTATAATGTGTGTGTGTGTATATGTTTATAATGTGCATGAAGGTGTTCTCCAGTGCTAAGTATCCAGCCCCAGTGTTTATAATGTGTGTGTGTGTGTTTATAATGTGTGTGTGTGTATATGTTTATAATGTGTGTGTTTATGTTTATAATGTGTGTGTGTGTGTTTATAATGTGTGTGTGTGTGTTTATAATGTGTGTGTGTGTGTATATGTTTATAATGTGTGTGTTTATGTTTATAATGTGTGTGTGTGTTTATAATGTGTGTGTGTGTATATGTTTATAATGTGTGTGTTTTTAATGTGTGTGTGTTCATGTTTATAATGTGTGTGTTTATAATGTGTGTGTGTGTATATGTTTATAATGTGTGTGTGTTTATAATGTGTGTGTGTTTATAATGTGTGTGTGTTTATAATGTGTGTGTGTGTATATGTTTATAATGTGTGTGTTTATGTTTATAATGTGTGTGTGTGTGTTTATAATGTGTGTGTGTGTATATGTTTATAATGTGTGTGTGTTTATAATGTGTGTGTTTTTAATGTGTGTGTGTTTATAATGTGTGTGTGTGTATATGTTTATAATGTGCATGAAGGTGTTCTCCAGTGCTAAGTATCCAGCCCCAGACAGACTGCAGGATTACTCTTCTCTTTTTACTGGAACCATTGACACTGCCCCCAAAGCACGTCCTCGCTGCAAAATACAGAGCAGACTCCGCCCACTGGATGAGCACGCCCTGCAGGTCAGACTCACCTCTTCATACTCACCTCTTCATGTTTTGATTAAACTTCAGAGTGTAATTATTTCATTAGATTAGGTTGTAGTTATTTAAAACACACTCTAAACATTCCCTTCACAGATTACATTAATCTTTAAATGGTACAAGGTTACACTTGACCTTAAATATACACCAGACAAAGATTAAAGTACATCTAACTTCGACTTCCTCATTATCACTACCTGCTCCTCTGTCGTGTGTGTGTGTGTGTGTGTGTGTTTGCAGGAGAAGGTGTTGTATCTCCCTGTGTGTGTAAATGCCAAGCGTAGATCTGAAGATGAGACAGAGGAAGGATTGGGCAGTCTGCCTCGAAATATCAACTCCGTCAGTTCACTCCTACTGTTCAACACTACAGAGAACCTGTTAGTATACACACACACACACACACAAATATCAACTCCGTCAGTTCACTCCTACTATTCAACACTACAGAGAACCTGTTAGTATACACACACACACACACGCATCACACACACACACACACACACACACACACAAATATCAACTCCGTCAGTTCACTCCTACTGTTCAACACTACAGAGAACCTGTTAGTATACACACACACACACGCATCACACACACACACACACACACACAAATATCAACTCCGTCAGTTCACTCCTACTGTTCAACACTACAGAGAACCTGTTAGTACACACACACACACGCATCACACACACACACACACACACAAATATCAACTCCGTCAGTTCACTCCTACTGTTCAACACTACAGAGAACCTGTTAGTATACACACACACACACACGCATCACACACACACACACACACACACACAAATATCAACTCCGTCAGTTCACTCCTACTGTTCAACACTACAGAGAACCTGTTAGTATACACACACACACGCACGCATCACAGAAACACAAACACATATCACACGCACACACACACACAGGCATGTACAAAGAGTGTGTAGTCCATATATGCACTCAGAAAGCTCACTATTTGTGTGTGTGTTTCTGCCTGTACTTTGTGTAGGTATAAAAAATATGTCTTTCTGGACCCCTTGGCTGGAGCGGTGACTAAAACACACACCACGCTGGAGACCGAGAAAGAGGAGAAACCGTTTGACGCTCCGCTGTCCATCACGAAGAGAGAGCAGCTGGAGAGACAGGTCTGCATGTCCACTGACGCGCTTTAACCTTTCTCTAATGTGTGTGTAATGTTGGATGTTTGTGTGAATGGCTGACAGTGTGTGTGTCAGACGAGAATTACGTTATCAGTGAAAATAAATCAGGGCTGGGGAACGTAACACAAGACAAATCACGCGTTGATTGCAATGTCACAGTCAAATAACAGCAGTAGTATTAATGGGCACAAATCATCTGTCTCTCTCTCTCTCTCTCTCTCTGTCTCTCTCTCTCTCTCTCTCTGTCTCTGTCTCTCTGTCTCTCTCTCTCTCTCTCTCTGTCTCTCTCTCTCTCTGTCTCTCTCTGTCTCTCTCTCTCTCTCTCTCTCTCTCTGTCTCTGTCTCTCTCTCTCTCTCTCTCTGTCTCTCTCTCTCTCTCTCTCTCTCTCTCTGTCTCTCTGTCTCTCTCTCTCTGTCTCTCTCTCTCTGTCTCTCTCTCTCTCTCTCTCTGTCTCTGTCTCTCTCTGTCTCTCTCTCTGTGTCTCTCTCTGTGTCTCTCTCTCTCTCTCTCTCTCTCTCTCTCTCTCTCTCTCTCTCTGTCTCTCTCTCTCTCTGTCTCTCTCTCTGTGTCTCTCTCTGTGTCTCTCTCTCTCTCTCTCTCTCTCTCTCTCTCTCTCTCTCTCTCTCTCTGTCTCTCTCTCTCTCTCTCTCTCTCTCTGTCTCTCTCTCTCTCTCAGACAGCGGAGAGTTATTTCTATGTTCCAGACCTCGGGCAGGTTCCAGAGATTGACGTTCCGTCGTACCTGCCCGACCTCCCGGGCATCGCTGATGACCTGACGTACAGCGCCGACCTGGGTCCGGGTTTCGCTCCCTCCGGTGCCACCAGCGTCAGCATGCCAGAGCTACCCTCCTTTAGTACTGAGCCCGATGACCAGAACATGCTCGGTGAGGAATCTCTTGGACTCCAACTGACTCAGAATTTAGCAACTCCGGGGCTGTTGGTTCTAATCCCAGGGCAGTTGGTTCTAATCCCAGGGCAGTTGGTTCTAATCCCAAACCCAAGATACTCTCAGTCTGTCTGCACAGCCACTGGTCTCTACCACTGCAGGTGCCTGTTTTTTGTTTACATTATCATAAACTTATTGTTTGTCTGTTTGTTTACAGGCTCCCAATTAAGATCTGAAGCCCTTCCCCCTCCCCCTCCCCCACCCCCTCCTCCCCCTCCAGAGCCCACCCCCACAGCCCATCCAGCCCCGCCCCCTCCCCCGCCTCCTCCCCCTCCTCCTGCCCCGGACAGCGCGGCGAGCGGTGACACGCCTGACCACACCCCCTCCACAGGTACAACTCAGTGTATCCAGACACACACACACACACACACACACACAGAGGCAGACATGCTAATCACTACAATAACTAAAACCATCGTATGCATGTCAGAATCCTGTCAAGCTGTTTCATGTAACCAAATCGGAGGCCCAGTTTGTGGTGTGTACCGAAGGTTTTTAGTCACTGTGTGATTTTCATTTGCATCAGTGGGACTGGGGCTTGTGTCTGTGTGTGTATTTGTCTGCCTGTGTACAGTTGTGTACTTGTGCTTGGTGCAGGTGTGAAGGGTGCGCCCACTGAGGTGCTGCAGCCGTCTGACGGTAGAGCCAGTCTCCTGGAATCTATCCGGAATGCTGGCGGAATTGGAAAAGCCAAACTACGAAATGTGAAGGAGCGCAAATTAGAGAAAAAGAAACAGAAAGAACAGGAACAAGGTCTGAGACTGTCAACAGCACATAGCACCTTCTACACACACACACACACACACACTCATACATCTATACACACCTATACACACACATCTGTACACACACACACACACACCTGTACACACATGCACACCTATACACATACAAACACACACACAGCCTTGCAGTGAGTAGTGTAGGTAGTGCTAATTGTGTGTAAAAGTCAGAACAGAAATATGACGTCTCATGGATAACTGTTAGCTAAGCCACACGCTCATATTTCACATAATCTGAATCATAGATTATAATTTATGTTTTTCTTATGGTTATACACCTGTTAAAACCTTACACAGTCTAAAAACATCA
>NC_044507.1:797500-805000 GCF_902362185.1 Chanos chanos
ACGTTACAGAGATTAGAGAGAACACGCCCTGTCTCCTCCATCTGCGCACACACACACACACACACGAACACACACACACGAACACACACACACACGAACACACACGCGCACACGCGCACACGCGCACACGCACACACACACACACGAACACACACACACGAACACACACACATGAACACACACACGAACACACACACACACACAAACACACACACACACACACACAAACACACACACACACACACACACACATACACACACATACACACACAAACACACACGCACACACAAATACACACACACACACACACACACACGCGCGCGCGCACACATACACACACAAACACACACACGCACGCACGCACACACATGCACACACACGCACACGCACACACATACGCGCACATACACACGCACACACACACAAACACACAAACACGTTTTGTTGGGATTTTTTTGCAGACACAATGTGACTAAATTCTATTGAGGAAACTGTTTGGTGCAAAAGATTGTGTGTGTGTCTCTGTGCATGAGTGTGCGCATAGCTGTGTGTGTGTAAAGTGTGGTATGATTGTTGGAGTGTGTGTGTGTATATACATGTGTGTGTGTAGAGTGTGGTATGACTGTTGGAGTGTGTGTGTGTATAGACGTGTGTGTGTGTAGAGTGTGGTATGATTGTTGGAGTGTGTGTGTGTATATACATGTGTGTGTGTAGAGTGTGGTATGATTGTTGGAGTGTGTGTGTGTATATACATGTGTGTGTGTAGAGTGTGGTATGATTGTTGGAGTGTGTGTGTGTATATACATGTGTGTGTGTAGAGTGTGGTATGATTGTTGGAGTGTGTGTGTGTATACATGTGTGTGTGTAGAGTGTGGTATGATTGTTGGAGTGTGTGTGTATAGACGAGTGTGTGTGCAGAGTGTGGTATGATTGTTGGAGTGTGTGTGTGTATATACATGTGTGTGTGTAGAGTGTGGTATGATTGTTGGAGTGTGTGTGTGTATACATGTGTGTGTGTAGAGTGTGGTATGACTGTTGGAGTGTGTGTGTGTATAGACGTGTGTGTGTGTAGAGTGTGGTATGATTGTTGGAGTGTGTGTGTGTATATACATGTGTGTGTGTAGAGTGCGGTATGATTGTTGGAGTGTGTGTGTATAGACGTGTGTGTGTGTAGAGTGTGGTATGATTGTTGGAGTGTGTGTGTGTATATACATGTGTGTGTGTAGAGTGTGGTATGATTGTTGGAGTGTGTGTGTGTATACATGTGTGTGTGTAGAGTGTGGTATGATTGTTGGAGTGTGTGTGTGTATATACATGTGTGTGTGTAGAGTGTGGTATGATTGTTGGAGTGTGTGTGTGTATATACATGTGTGTGTGTAGAGTGTGGTATGACTGTTGGAGTGTGTGTGTGTATATACATGTGTGTGTGTAGAGTGTGGTATGACTGTTGGAGTGTGTGTGTGTATAGACGTGTGTGTGTGTAGAGTGTGGTATGATTGTTGGAGTGTGTGTGTGTATATACATGTGTGTGTGTAGAGTGTGGTATGATTGTTGGAGTGTGTGTGTGTATATACATGTGTGTGTGTAAAGTGTGGTATGATTGTTGGAGTGTGTGTGTGTATACATGTGTGTGTGTAGAGTGTGGTATGATTGTTGGAGTGTGTGTGTGTATACATGTGTGTGTGTAGAGTGTGGTATGATTGTTGGAGTGTGTGTGTGTATAGACGAGTGTGTGTGCAGAGTGTGGTACCATCGTCGGTGTGTCTCTGGTCTGGAAAGTGAATTCCAACTCTTGTCCTGATGGACCAGCACAGAGGACTATGGGTAATATGTTCTCTGAAGGGATGACGTGACCTACAGCATACAAAAGAGAATTACACACACACACACCCAAACACACGCACACGCACACACACAGACACACATAATCAGCATACATATACCCACTAAATATATTTATGTACAGTCTGTCTCTCTATCTCTCTCTCACACACGCACACAGCATCCTACCACAGGAGAACTCTGTGATCTGGTCCTCAGTTGCTCCAGCTGATAACAGGAGCTGCTCCTTAAAGTCAGAAACCTGAGATACAACCACGCAAAATCCAGACTACATTAAGATAAAAGTGTCTTGTTTATACTTTCAGCATATGCCACATGTAATTACAGTAATTAGTCAATGTAAGGTGAGTATCAGCACTGTGAATTGTAACAGTGTGAGTTAGTGTAACAGTGTGAGTTATAGCAGTGTGAGTTAGTGTAACAGTGTGAGTTATAGCAGTGTGAGTTAGTGTAACAGTGTGAGTTAGTGTAACAGTGTGAGTTAGTGTAACAGTGTGAGTTATAGCAGTGTGAGTTAGTGTAACAGTGTGAGTTAGTGTAACAGCGTGAGTTATAGCAGTGTGAGTTAGTGTAACAGTGTGAGTTAGTGTAACAGCGTGAGTTATAGCAATGTGAGTTAGTGTAACAGTGTGAGTTAGTGTAACAGCGTGAGTTAGTATAACAGTGTGAGTTAGTGTAACAGTGTGAGTTATAGCAGTGTGAGTTAGTGTAACAGTGTGAGTTAGTGTAACAGCGTGAGTTAGTGTAACAGTTTGAGTTAGTGTAACAGTGTGAGTTATAGCAGTGTGAGTTAGTGTAACAGTGTGAGTTAGTGTAACAGCGTGAGTTAGTGTAACAGCGTGAGTTAGTGTAACAGCGTGAGTTAGTGTAACAGTGTGAGTTATAGCAGTGTGAGTTAGTGTAACAGCGTGAGTTAGTGTAACAGCGTGAGTTATAGCAGCGTGAGTTAGTGTAACAGTGTGAGTTATAGCAGTGTGAGTTAGTGTAACAGTGCGAGTTAGTGTAACAGTGTGAGTTAGTGTAACAGCGTGAGTTGTAACAGCGTGAGTTATAGCAGCGTGAGTTAGTGTAACAGTGTGAGTTATAGCAGTGTGAGTTAGTGTAACAGTGTGAGTTAGTGTAACAGCGTGAGTTATAGCAGTGTGAGTTAGTGTAACAGTGCGAGTTAGTGTAACAGCGTGAGTTAGTGTAACAGTGTGAGTTAGTGTAACAGTGTGAGTTATAGCAGTGTGAGTTAGTGTAACAGTGTGAGTTAGTGTAACAGCGTGAGTTAGTGTAACAGCGTGAGTTAGTGTAACAGCGTGAGTTAGTGTGACAGTGTGAGTTACAGCAGTGTGAGTTAGTGTAACAGTGTGAGTTAGTGTAACAGCGTGAGTTAGTATAACAGTGTGAGTTAGTGTAACAGTGTGAGTTATAGCAGTGTGAGTTAGTGTAACAGTGTGAGTTAGTGTAACAGTATGAGTTAGTGTAACAGTGTGAGTTAGTGTAACAGTGTGAGTTATAGCAGTGTGAGTTAGTGTAACAGTGTGAGTTAGTGTAACAGCGTGAGTTAGTGTAACAGCGTGAGTTAGTGTAACAGTGTGAGTTAGTGTAACAGCGTGAGTTAGTGTAACAGTGTGAGTTAGTGTAACAGCGTGAGTTAGTGTAACAGTGTGAGTAAAACAGTGTGAGTTAGTGTAACAGCATGAGTTATAGCAGTGTGAGTTAGTGTAACAGTGTGAGTTAGTGTAACAGTGTGAGTTATAGCAGTGTGAGTTAGTGTAACAGCATGAGTTATAGCAGTGTGAGTTAGTGTGACAGTGTGAGTTAGTGTAACAGTGTGAGTTAGTGTAACAGCGTGAGAGAGAGAGTTAGAGATCGAGTGTGTGTGAGAGAGAGAGAGAGTGTGTGTCTGTGAGTGTGTGTGTGCAAATATGAGAGAGAGAGTTAGACTGAGTGTGAGTGTGTGAGGTGTGTGTGTGAGTGTGTGTGTGTATGAGAGAGAGAGTTAGATTGAGTGTGTGTGTGTACAAGTATGCTAGAGAGAGTTAGACTGCGTTTGAGTGTGTGTGTCTGTGTGTGTATGAGAGAGAGAGTTAGAACGAGTGTGTGTGTCTGTGTGTGTATGCGAGAGAGAGTTAGACTGAGTGTGTGTGTGTGTGTGTGTGTGTGCGCGCGTTCGTGTATGTGTATGTGTATCAGAGAGAGAGTTAGACTGAGTGTGTGTGTATGCGAGAGAGACTTAGACTGTGTGTGTGTGTGTGTGTGTGTGTGTGTGTGTGTGCGTGCGAGAGAGAGTTAGACTGAGTGTGTGAGTGTGTGTATGCGAGAGAGAGTTAGACTGAGTGTGAGTGTGTGTGTGTGTGTATGCGAGAGAGAGTTAGACTGAGTGTGTGAGTGTGTGTATGCGAGAGAGAGTTAGACTGAGTGTGAGTGTGTGTGTGTGTATGCGAGAGAGAGTTAGACTGAGTGTGTGAGTGTGTGTATGCGAGAGAGAGTTAGACTGAGTGTGAGTGTGTGTGTGTGTATGCGAGAGAGAGTTAGACTGAGTGTGTGAGTGTGTGTATGCGAGAGAGAGTTAGACTGAGTGTGAGTGTGTGTGTGTGTGTGTGTACGAGAGAGAGAGCTAGACTGAGTGTGAGTGTGTGTATGCGAGAGAGAGTTAGACTGAGTGTGTGAGTGTGTGTGTGTGTGTATGCGAGAGAGAGTTAGACTGAGTGTGAGTGTGTGTATGCGAGAGAGAGTTAGACTGAGTGTGTGTGTGTGTGTGTGTGTGTGTACGAGAGAGAGAGCTAGACTGAGTGTGAGTGTGTGTATGCGAGAGAGAGTTAGACTGAGTGTGTGTGTGTGTGTGTGTACGAGAGAGAGAGCTAGACTGAGTGTGAGTGTGTGTATGCGAGAGAGAGTTAGACTGTGTGTGTGTGTGAGTGTGTGTGTGTGTGTGAGTGAGTGTGTGTGTGTGTGTGTTACCGGTTGCATTGTTCCCCCTGCTATAATCACTGCTCTACACTCTTTAACAATCTGAGAGAAATGAACGGCAGGATTCAGCAACAGAAACTTCAAACTGCTCGCAGACAAACACACTACAGAGAGACAGAGACAGAGAAATTAGATATTGCTTGTTTCATCTGAGTGCACATGCAGTTGTTTAATCTGTGTATGTGTTGTTTAATCTGAGTTCACATGCTGTTGTTTAATCTGTGTATGTGTTGTTTAATCTGAGTGCACATGCAGTTGTTTAATCTGTGTATGTGTTGTTTAATCTGAGTTCACATGCTGTTGTTTAATCTGTGTATGTGTTGTTTAATCTGAGTGCACATGCAGTTGTTTAATCTGTGTACGTGTTGGGGCCATGTCAGTCTTTGTGTGAGTATTTGTTGGTTTTTTTCTATGTGTGTGTAGGTGTGTGTGTTAGTAACATATGTGTGTACAGTACACACTCTGTCTCTGCAGTAATACTCTTCCATCTGCATTGGCGTTGGTGAGAGCAAACAGAAAACTCTCCACTTGCATCATGGGAGAAGCCATAATGGGCCTATCGTCTGCTGCCCCATGCGGCCCTGGAGGGGACACTGCACACAGAGACACACAATTTTACACACAGATACACTGCACACAGAGACACACAATTTTACACACAGATACACTGCACACAGAGACACACAATTTTACACACAGATACACTGCACACAGAGACACACAATTTTACACACAGATACACTGCACACAGAGACACACAATTCTACACACAGATACACTGCACACAGAGACCCTATGTCTTTATTATTTAGAAACGTGACCAATAATTTGTGACTGATAATTTTATATTTAGATTGACTCCTCCTCTCTAAGCTGTTTCTCAAGCGGGCGCTCTCATCTCCACCGCTGTGGCCAATTCTCACCAAGTCCTGCCTGAACAGGCCTGTTTGTGAAAGGACCCAGTGTTTTTTAGAAGTCAAAAAGAAATATTCATAAATGAGAGGCTCACTGAGCTGCAGAACTAGAGAAACAAATATGTGAAGTAAAAATGGCACTTTTTTTTAGTTAATTTACGATTTGCTGTCTGCTTAAGAAGGACCAAAGAAATAAAGTCAAACTGTCTGAACCATACTGAACTGCACTCCATCAGATTCTTTTACATCGTATGGCGCTGAAGCGTATGGCGCTGAAGCGTATGGCGCTGAATCGTATGGCGCTGAAGCGTATGGCGCTGAATCGTATGGCGCTGAATCGTATGGCGCTGAATCGTATGGCGCTGAAGCGTATGGCGCTGAATCGTATGGCGCTGAATCGTATGGCGCTGAAGCGTATGGCGCTGAATCGTATGGCGCTGAAGCGTATGGCGCTGAAGCGTATGGCGCTGAATCGTATGGCGCTGAATCGCGCTGTGTCGAATCACACTACATCACAATATGGGTGAATCATATCGTACTGCATTAGTAGTTGTTTCATATGTATCTTTAATGTATCAGATCGTTAGCAATGTATCGAGATGTGTATCGCATCGGCCTCAGTGACGGAGATACACAATCCTAACACACACACTACACATATTTACAGTCATAATCACACTTATATACAAACAACACACAAATACCACACTACAGTTACACACACTCAGTCAAAACATAAGGCAACACACACTGATGAGCACTGTGAAAATATCTGTTAGGCACCATAACAGTGTCATAACTGTGTGTTTGGGAATGTTGTGGTAACATTAGTGTGTGTTTGAGAACGTTGTGGGAATGTTAGTGTGTGTGTTTGGGAACGTTGTGGGAATGTTCGTGTGTGTGTTTGGGAACGTTGTGGGAATGTTAGCGTGTGTGTTTGGGAACGTAGTGGGAATGTTAGTGTGTGTGTTTGGGAATGTCGCAGGAATGTTAGCATGTGTGTTTGGGAACGTAGTGGGAATGTTAGTGTGTGTGTTTGGGAACGTTGCGGGAATGTAAGATGTAATGTTACCGGATCATGAGAAAATATGTGACAATGTTATGGCATCAACTTGTGGGAACACTGTGAGAAGACTAGTGAGCAGTTTGGGATTTTTTTGCGTGAAACTGCAAAACTGTTGTAAGAACATTAGTATAAGGGTGCTGGAACATTACCTGTAGGTTGGCTATAAGGGTAGTTAAACGTTGTGGGAACGTTACCTGTAGGTTGGCTATAAGGGTAGTGAAACGTTGTGGGAACGTTACCTGTAGGTTGGCTATAAGGGTAGTGAAACGTTGTGGGAACGTTACCTGTAGGTTGGCTATACGGGTAGTGAAACGTTGTGGGAACGTTACCTGTAGGTTGGCTATACGGGTAGTGAAACGTTGTGGGAACGTTACCTGTAGGTTGGCTATAAGGGTAGTGAAACGTTGTGGGAACGTTACCTGTAGGTTGGCTATACGGGTAGTGAAACGTTGTGGGAACGTTACCTGTAGGTTGGCTATACGGGTAGTGAAACGTTGTGGGAACGTTACCTGTAGGTTGGCTCTGCAGAGTTTGTAGAAAGCGGCCCAGGCCCTCTGTGCGACGGTTTTCCTTATCGGCGAACGGTGTGTGTACACGCACACCCCCACTCTCATACTTCTCCACAAAACCACACAACTATACACACACACACAAACACACACACTTTATATACATACTTGTCTGTATTTATGAGGGCATGAGTGTGTGTGGACATGTGA
>NC_044507.1:812500-830000 GCF_902362185.1 Chanos chanos
TTTTCCCGTGATAATGACGATCGTTAGGATGGGAGATCTCGATTTAATTTATTTCATTTAATTTATTTAATTAAATTAATTTAATTTAATTATGTCCTTATCTCGAGAAAACAGAGTTTCATTATTTAGTAATCTCTCAATCAAATTTTCGCTATTTCAATCTCTCTAAAGTCAAGATCTTGAGAAAACAAACATAAGTAACTTGTTATCACAAGAAAACGGAATCTAAATTAAACGTAAATTCATGGCATCTTAGGTTTCCATAGTTACCAGCAGCCACAGTTCCATTTTTTCAAACGCCCCAGTGCAATAGCATGTGATCTGTCTACGGCAAGCCAAGAGGGCTAAAATACAATGGCAAAAGGCGAAGTGAAGCTGGAACGCTTTGTGTTGACGATACACAGGTTACGCGAACCGCTAAGCCAAGTCCTGCGGTGGGCTCAGTTCGGTCCATTTCAGAGGGGTCTGAGTTCATTTGGAGTGTTCAAAAAATGCTGACTAATTGCTCTGAGTTCGTTTGAGGGCTGAAAGGGACCAAGTGTGAATGAGGGTCATTTAGTGCCTTAAGTAAGAAAATGAGTTTATGGTAATGAAATGACTTAAAGTCTACTGCTTACTTTTAAATCTAACGGCTGTTGTCCATAATATGGAGGTGATCAAAATGGTGTTCGTATGTGATTACAAAGGTCACGACAGTTTATTTGATTTATGGATGTGGTTGTTCTCCTATTTCTCTCTACATCTGTTGCTGTGGAAGCATTGACAACATTATTTTTAGCAATGCCTCAGAACGCAGCATCAGAACTGAATGTTTTTGATGGCATAATTAAACTGCCCTGAATTTCTCTCTGTGTTTAAACTTGTTGGATTGGCCCTGTTTGATGTGAATGCATGCTGAGCTGACTGAGAAGGTTTGAGCTGATACACGTTGCTGTTGTTAGACTCTGTCATGACACCCACTAAACCAGAGAGGAAACAGCTGGTTCACTGAGTACTTATATACTTACATAAAGTACTTATATATATATAACTTATGTACTTACATAAAGTACTTATATATATATAACTTATATACTTACACAAAGTACTTATATATATATAACTTATGTACTTACATAAAGTACTTATATATATATAACTTATGTACTTACATAAAGTACTTATATATATATAACTTATGTACTTACACAAAGTACTTATATATATATATATATAAAACTTATATACTTACATAAAGTACTTATATATATATATATAACTTATATACTTACACAAAGTACTTATATATATATAACTTATATACTTACACAAAGTACTTATATATATATAACTAATATACTTACACAAAGTACTTATATATATATAACTTATGTACTTACATAAAGTACTTATATATATATAACTTATGTACTTACATAAAGTACTTATATATATATAACTTATATACTTACACAAAGTACTTATATATATATAACTTATGTACTTACATAAAGTACTTATATATATATAACTTATGTACTTACATAAAGTACTTATATATATATAACTTATATACTTACACAAAGTACTTATATATATATATATAACTTATATACTTACATAAAGTACTTATATATATATAACTTATATACTTACATAAAGTACTTATATATATATAACTTATATACTTACACAAAGTACTTATATATATATAACTTATATACTTACATAAAGTACTTATATATATATAACTTATATACTTATGTAAAATACTTATATAAGTAACTTGTATACTTCTGTAGGGTACTTATATAAATAACTTATATACTTATATAAAGTACTCATATAAATAATTTATATAGTTATATAGAGTACATATATACTTATATATAGCACTTATATAAATAATTTATATATTTATATAAATAGACTCAATGTACTGACTCTGCTTCATGATATAGGCCTGTACTCCCCCCCAACACACACACACCTTTCTCTTCATGGCATATTTGAGATGAGCGTTGTGTCTGATCATCTCTAACCTCTCCTCTCTCCTCTTCCGTTTCATCTCTTCATCCTGGAGAGCAAGAGAGAGTGAGGATCTCTTTAAAGACTGAACCCAACTAATCATAAAAGTCTGTGTGTGTCTGTTAAAGACTAAACCCAACTCATCATAAAAGTCTGTGTGTGTCAAGGACTAAACCCAACTCATCATAAAAGTCTGTGTGTGTCAAGGACTAAACCCAACTACTCATAAAAGCCTGTGTGTGTCAAGGACTAAACCCAACTACTCATAAAAGTCTGTGTGTGTCTGTTAAAGACTAAACCCAACTAATAACAAAAGTGTGTATGTGTGTGTGTGTGTGTGTTTGCGCGTCTGTGTAAGTGTATGTGTGTGTGCGTGTGTGCGTATGTGTGTGTTAGCGCGTGTGTGTTTGCTTGTGTGTGTGTGTGTGCGTGTGTGCGTATGTGTGTGTTAGCGCGTGTGTGTTTGCGTGTGTGTGTGTGTTTGCGCGCGCGTGTGTGTGTGTTTGCGTGTGTGTGTGTGTTTGCGCGCGCGTGTGTATGTGTGTGTGTGTGTGTATGTGTGTGTGTGTTTGCGCGCGTGTGTGTGTTTGCGTGTGTGTGTGTGTTCACATACACATACACTCACACACATACACACACGCGCGCGCGCACGCAAACACACACATACACACACACACGCGCGCACGCAAACACGCGCGCGCGCGTGTGTGTGTGTGTTTGCGCGCGCGCGCGCGCGTGTGTGTGTGCCTGTGTGTGTGTGTATGTGTGTGTGTGTGTATGTGTGTGTGTGTGTTTGCGTGTGTGTGTTTGCGTGTGTGTGTGTGTTTGCGTGTGTGTGTGTGTTTGCGTGTGTGTGTGTGTTTGCGCGCGCGCGCATGTGTGTGTGTATGTGTGTGTGTGTGTTTGCGTGCGCGCGCGCGCGTGTGTGTGTGTGTGTGTGTGTGCCTGAGTGTGTGTGTGTTTGCGTGTGTGTGTTTGCGTGTGTGTGTGTTTGCGTGCGCGCGCATGTGTGTGTGTGTGTGTGTGTGTGTATGTGTGTGTGTGTGTGTTTGCGTGCGCGCGCGTGTGTGTGCCTGAGTGTGTGTGTGTTTGCGTGTGTGTGTGTGTTTGCGTGTGTGTGTGTGTTTGCGTGCGCGCGCGTGTGTGCGTGAGTGTGTGTTTGCGCGCGTGTGTGTGTGTTTGCGCGCGCGCGCGCGTGTGTGTGTGTGTGTGTATGTGTGTGAGTGTGTGTGTGTATGTGTGTGAGTATGTGTGTGTGTGTGTGTGTGTGTGTGTGTGTATTACCTTAAGTTTGTCCACCAGCTCTCTCTGTGCTTTTTTCTGAATAAACACAGACACCCAGTCTGGCTCTTCAGAAACTCCACCTGTCTCTTTCTCTCTCCCCTCTTCCTGTCCTCCACTGCATCCCTCTCTCTCTCTCTCCTGTAGCAGTCTGGCTGTCTCCTGTCGTCTTCTTTCCTCATGGTCCCGGAGCCATGTCAGAGACCCACAGAGCAGACTGAGGGACTTCCCCTGTAATACACAAGCACGCATGTCCCATCGGCTCGTCCTGCTATTTTTAAGTTTTACTATTTTTTCCTGAATGGCATACCCTCTCTCTGTGTGTGTGTGTGTGTGTGTGTGTGAGAGAGAGAGAGTTTGTTGCCAGCATCTGACCGTGCCGGTTGGGCTCTCGAATATTCCAATCTTTCCCTGGTCCAGAGTGGCATACAGCGCCTCCATGAATCGCTCCTGGATTGGGTACGGCTGGAACGGGAACGGAAAACGACTGGCTCCGCGCGCCATCTCCACTGACACGTCAGAGACAAACCTAAATCAAACTCTGCTCTATCAGATATACTGCAGTTTACGGCGACTAAAAACTCTAATCAAGTATCAACAATTTCAACTCATAATTCAAAATTAAACTCATAAAAAAAAGACCTATGTCAAAATGTCAAGAGAATGTACACTGAAAGTATCATTTAAAAGTAAATACTCACTTTAGAAGTATTTTAAAACGTTATTTGAACTAAGGTGCAACAAAAGTATTTCAGTTTAGCAATGCCGTACTGCTGTTCCTTCAACACAGCCGCCAAGATAGGGCTTCAGCCAATGAGAGTGAAGCAAACCGAGCCACACCTTAGGGATAAACGTCAAATATACTTCACGCGTACAAACACCTTTACAAAACAAAAGTCAGAGTGTTTTAATTAACAGTCACTTCAAATTAAAACCATGTCTGCGTTAGATATTGTTAATGTGGGTTAAACAGGTGTGTCTCTACTCCAGTTATGAAGTGAAAATTACTCCACATGTATTTCCTCAACTTCGTGTTGTTGTAGTTTATTGATGATTCCTAAATCCAAACTCACCCGTTTCTGGTGAGCTCTGGAAACTTCTCTGCCCTTCATCCAGAAATCTCCAGCAGCACTGCAGCTACCGTATTAAAGGCGCTCACAGACCGGAGAGCGAGAGAAGACTAGTGCAAAGAGGTTAGCGGGCGGATAATTTAGATCAAAGTGTATACCTGAATTCCCGAGTTCACTGAAAAACACTGAGAATTAACAGATCACCATCATTTGAAGTTGCTCACAGTGTGTAGGTTTCAGCCCTGTTCTTCTCTGATACATAGCGTGATAGTGTCTTCTTAGCTGTCATTGTTTTGGCGTCTTTAGACATGACTGCAGAGGAGTTAACAAACGAAGGACAGAGCATTGCCATCGAGGGAGAAGACATTACTCCCAAGAAGGATGGAGGAGTTCTGAAGGTAAATATAGCGCATGTATACATTATCAATACGTGTTAGATTGGTTAGCTGTCTAGCACACTAGCCATAGCAATAGTTGCTTTAACTGCGCAGCTAACGCCGCTCAGACATGCACGAAGACGGGGCGCAACCGAAGGGGTGTTTCAGGGCTTTCTGTATCAAAGTGCCACAGCACCTGTGTTTTGGATGAGCAAAGATGTCTCTTAGCAGGACAGGATAGGTAGCTAACTGCTCAGCTTCTGAGCTATGTTTAGCACTTAGCATGTGTGAATACGACCATATGGCCTGCTGACCAGTCCTCCGGCTTCAGACAACTCCGCTCTTAAGCTTATAAGGCATTTCCCTATGGAGAATGTCAGTCATCGCGTGTAGTAGCTCACGGTAACTCTGCTCTGCTGTAACACAGACTGGAAACGAAGATGAACAGACTACTGTTATTCTGGAAAGTGTTGTGTGGTTTACAGCATTAGCTCTTGGGGTTGTCCAAGCTTGCGGTCAGCCCATGGTAACAACGCCCCCCCCCCCCCCAGCGATCTGTTAACCCAAACCTTAGTCAGTTATTAGCCTAGCGAACAGACATGGCATCTGGATTTCCAAGCTATAGAGCTATATCAAGTAACCGAGGGATATTTTAACCTTATGAAAGACGGGTTGCTATGCATGTCCTGGGATCCTTCTGAACTGTTGCATATGTAGAGAAACGCCTTACTTATTGTCTGTACTTATAATCTGTACCATGAGGCAAATATTCCCACATGACTGCATTCTAGAGACGCAAAAACAAAGCGCACCCCCTGCACCTGCCCTTTAACAACACATTAACGCATAATTAAACCGTTTATTCTGATACGGCACTGGCGTTGCTAACGTCTCCTGCTTTGACCACGCGCCTTCTGCAGGCTTCTAGAAGCTACTAGACCCGAAGCTACTAGTGTGTCCACACGTCTTACCCTCCACCAGGATCGAGTCAAGTTACCATACATTTTTAGCACACTTTAAAACCAGACGTTTAATGTGTCTGATATTACCGTTTGCGCGTTTGATCCGTATGCTTTAGCCATCCGGGCACTGCTGTGGGATGATAGGACTTCCTCTAATTTATCATGAGTGAGAACTGTCTAATGCGGGGATTTTGTTACCACTCATTCTGTTATGATGTGGTATATCGGTGATTGCGCACAGGTGTGACAGGCACCTGTAAGGTTAAGAGGTGAAGGGTTATGGAGAGAGGGGAAAAAGGAGAAAGAGAAATTGTACATGGTCATGCTAACATGATACTATTCCTTTTACAGATACAGTAGAGCTATGTGCTGTACTAAGGAACATGTTCCTTATTTGTCTAGTCTTGTTTTTAACCTTTGTTCTGTCTGTAGCTGATAAAGAAAGAGGGCACGGGCACAGAGCTGCCCATGACGGGCGATAAGGTGTTCGTCCATTATGTTGGCACTCTGCTGGACGGGACCCAGTTTGACTCCAGTCGGGACCGTGGAGAGAAATTCTCCTTTGAGCTGGGCAAAGGTGGGTAGAGCCAGTAGTAAGACAGTGTCTTGAGTTGAGTTGTTGATGACTGTCACCATGATGACGTTTATTTTGTGTTTGTTCGGCAGGTCAGGTGATCAAAGCATGGGACATTGGCGTGGCCACGATGCGGATTGGTGAGATATGTCAGCTGATCTGTAAGCCAGAGTACGCATACGGCGCCGCAGGCAGCCCCCCCAAAATCCCACCCAACGCCACTCTGGTCTTTCAGGTCTGAGCCGACGTCACGCCCCCATCCCGTAGCCTCACGCACCACCACTGACCAATCCCAATGCAGACACTGAATGATCTGTCAGCCCTCAGCCAATGGGTGATTTAGTCATGGGCTGAGGGGGATCGGCAAGACGTCTGAAATGTTTTGTCTGTGTGCGCAGGTGGAGTTGTTTGAGTTTCACGGTGAAGATATTACTGAAGATGAGGATGGTGGAATTATTCGCAGAATCGTCACAAAAGGAGAGGGCTACACTAAACCCAACGAGGGAGCATCTGTAGAGGGTAAATGCAGAAACACACACACACACACACATACACACACACACACACACACATACATACCCGTGCATACACACACACACACACACATACCTGTGCATACACACACACACACACACATACATACCCGTGCATACACACACACACACACACATACCTGTGCATACACACACACACACACACACACACACATACCTGTGCATACACACACACACACACACACACACACACACATACCTGTGCATACACACACAACCACACATCACTACAGGAGAGGGCTACACGAAACCCAGCGAGGAAGCATTTGTAGAAAGTAGTCTCACATACATACAGCACAGCACATAGAGCAGTACACACCTCAACAGCTACACAGAAACAGAGTCTTCATTAAGCACAAAGCCTGTGAGCTGTTGTAGAGTCAGTGAGTCCTGTGTGTGATTGTCTGTGTTTTGCAGTGTGTGTGGAGGGTGTGCATGAGGGGCGAGTCTTTGACCAGCGGGAACTGAAGTTTGAGATTGGAGATGGAGAGAGTCTTAACCTGCCCCCTGGAGTAGAGAAAGCTCTGCAAGCCATGGAGCAGGGAGAGGAGGCCTTATTCACCATTAAACCAAAGTACATGCACCTTATTCACCATTCAACCAAAGCACATGCACCTTATTCACCATTAAACCAAAGTACATGCATCTTATTCACCATTAAACCAAAGTACATGCACCTTATTCACCATTCAACCAAAGCACATGCACCTTATTCACCATTCAACCAAAGTACATGTACCTTATTTACCATTAAACCAAAGTACATGCACCTTATTCACCATTAAACCAAAGCACATGCACCTTATTCACCATTCAACCAAAGCACATGCACCTTATTCACCATTCAACCAAAGTACATGCACCTTATTCACCATTCAACCAAAGCACATGCACCTTATTCACCATTAAACCAAAGCACATGCACCTTATTCACCATTAAACCAAAGCACATGCACCTTATTCACCATTAAACCAAAGCACATGCACACACTGAACACACATATACACACACTCACATACGCACAAAACTACACACACTCACCGTCACACACAAATACATGCACATGTGTGCGTGCAGTATTGCATTGGATTTATGGTGTGGGGGTGTGTGTGTGTGTGTGTGTGTGTGGGGGGGGGGGGGGGGGGGGGTGATGTGGGTGACAGTGGGTGATGCTGTTGCCTCACAGCAAGAAGGTCTTGGGTTTGATTCCCGGCCGGGAGGCCAGGGTCCTTTCTGTGTGGAGTTTGCATGTTCTCCTCGTGTCTGTGTCGTTTTCCTCCGGGAGCTCCAGTTTCCAAAGACATGCAGTGAATTGGACACACCAAATTGCCCCGGGTATGACTGTGTGTGTGTGTGTGTGTGTGTGTGTGTCTGTGCTGCAATGGACTGGCAACCAGGGTGTTTCCCCACCTATCGCCCTGTAAGCACTGGGATAGGCTCCAGCACCCCCTGCGACCCTAATCAGGATAAGCGGCTTAGATAATGAGTGAGAGTGTGTGTGTGTGTGGATGTGCAGTAATTCACTGGGTTTATGGTGTGTGTGTGTGTGTGCAGGTATGGCTATGGGAGTAAAGGCAATGTCCAGTTTAACATTCCAGGTGGAGCTACATTGCAGTACAAACTCAAACTCAAAGCATTTGAGAAGGTCTGTTTCCCTCTCATACACTCAGAAAATCTCGTTTGTCTTTTACTGTGATTCTTCAACTTGACTCTGGACTGTCTGTCACTCATGGTCTTGTGTTCTCTCTCAGGCCAAGGAATCATGGGAAATGAACACAAAAGAGAAACTGGAGCAGAGTAGCATTGTGAAGGAGAAAGGCACCCAATATTTTAAAGTACGACCCCCTGACTCAACCCTCACACTAAACCAGTTCACCACTCCTCAACCCTCACACTAAACCAGTTCACCACTCCTCAACCCTCACACTAGACCAGTTCACCGCTCCTCAACCCTCACACTAGACCAGTTCACCACTCCTCAACCCTCACACTAGACCAGTTCACCACTCCTCAACCCTCACACTAGACCATTTCGTCAGCCAGGACTTAGGGGTCCAGCGCTAATATCTCTCTCTCTCTCACTTTAGGATGGCAAATACAGGCAGGCAGCTGTGCAGTATAAGAAAATTGTTTCCTGGTTGGAACACGAATCCGGCCTTGAGGGGGAGGAGCAAGAAAAAGCCCGAACACTGCGGTTGGCTGCTCACCTCAACCTTGCCATGTGCTATCTCAAACTGCAAGAGGGAAGCCCCGCCTATGAGAACTGCAACAAGGTATCTGACACACACCCTCACACACACACCCACCGACCGATTGACATGTTCACACATTATTGAGTTTATCACCATAACACAGACTCAAACGCATACACATAGCAGAGGACTGACATATAACACACACTCAAACACACACACACACACACTCAAACACACACACACACACACACACACTGCAGAGCTCTGACAAATAACACACACAGAAACACACACACAGAGCACTGATGGGTACAGTACACTCTTAAGTCAAACTTCCATGTGATATTTCCCGACATCAGTATGTCTGAAACATAAGATCTGCCCCACACCAATATATTCATACAACCCTATCCAAAACCAACACAGCCTGACTGTTCTCTCTCTCTCTCACTGTCTCTCTCTCTCTGTCTCTCTCTCACTCTCTGTCTGTCTCTCTCTCTCTCTGTCTCTCTCTCTCTGTCTCTCTCTCTCTGTCTGTCTCTCTCTCTCTCTCTCTCTCTCTCTCTCTGTCTGTCTCTCTGTCTCTCTCTCTGTCTCTCTCTCTGTCTCTCTCTCTGTCTCTCTCTCTCTCTGTCTCTCTCTCCCCGCAGGCGCTGGAGTTGGACGAGAACAATGAGAAAGCCCTGTTCCGTCGAGGGGAAGCGCTATTTGTGATGAAGGAATTTGATAGGGCGAGAGCAGACTTTCAACGTGTCACTCAGTTGTATCCAGCCAATAAGGCCGCAAAGAGCCAAGTGCTGCTGTGTCAGAAACACATGAAGGAGCAACACGAGAAAGACAAGCGTCTCTACGCCAACATGTTCCAGAAATTTGCAGAGCGAGACGCCAAGGTAGGCAGGGGGGGAGTGTGAGTGTGTGTGAGTGAGTGTGAGTGTGAGTGTGTGTGAGTGTGTGTGTGTGAGTGTGAGTGTGTGTGTGAGTGTGTGAGTGTGTGTGTGAGTGTGTGAGTGTGTGTGTGAGTGTGTGTGAGTGTGAGTGTGAGTGTGTGAGTGAGTGTGAATGTGTGTGTGAGTGTGTGTGTGAGTGTGTGTGTGAGTGAGTGTGAGTGTGTGTGAGTGAGTGTGAGAGCGTGTGAGTGTGAGAGCGTGTGAGTGTGAGAGAGTGTGAGTGTGTGAGTGTGAGAGTGTGTGTGTGTGTGTGTGTGAGTGAGTGAGTGTGAGAGCGTGTGAGTGAGCGTGAGTGTGAGTGAGCGTGAGCGTGAGTGTGAGTGTGTGAGTGTGAGTGAGTGAGCGTGAGTGAGCGTGTGTGTGAGAAAGAGAGGGTAACTTTGTGGGAGAAAGAAAGAGAATGACTGTTTATGAGACGGGATGGAGGGTTGATCTATAGTTTGCGGAGGGCCCAGTAGGTGGCAGTAGTGTGGTCTGATGTTGAACACAGATTAATAGGCGTGTTCTTTTTCTGTGGTGATCAGAGGGAGGCGGAGCAGCAGAAGGAGAAGAAGGAGAACGGGAGTGAAATGGAGGTGGAAGAGAACGGGGCCCAGGAACAAACAGCATAAGACTGTGTGTGTGTGTGTGAGAGAGAGAGAGAGAGTGTGTGTGTGAGAGAGACTGTCTGTGTGTGTGTGTGAGAGAGAGAGAGTGGGTGTATGCGTGAGAGTGAGTGAGTCAATGAATGAATATCTGGTGGTTTGTTTTTGTTTTTTTAAGATCTTTTGTAACTGCTTTGATTTATGTTCATATGAGGTATGTGCATGTGTGTATTCACCCCCCCTCCCCCCTGTCTCCATTTACAATACTGTAGACTCTCTTCCCTTAGTCCTGCTGTGTGTGTGTGTGTTCAGCTCTGTGACCTCTGTAACAGATGAAATGTTGGAACTAGACTGCACACACACACACTCATATATAGTCCCAGAGCCCAGAGACACACTGATGTAAATATCACTCTGTATGTACCACCATGCCAATGCAGACACATCCATTCATACCAGTACAGAACTCCACAGCGACGGGAGTGTGTGTGGGTGTGTCGTAGCCCTGTTCCTGTGCCCCTCGTATGGAGTAGTGTAGTGAGGCATTGTTTGTATTCTTTTTGCTTTGCCAACACTTGACTGATGTATGTTATTTTTTAATCTCTGTCTCTGAGGAGACTGTGTGTGTTGTCTACTATGACTGTCTGCCCGTAGAATAAGCCTAACTGGAAACTGCCCCATAATATTACACACACACACACACACTGCTCTAGCCCTGATGGCAGTGTAGTCAGTGTGTGTGTGTGTGTGTGTGTGAGAGAATGACAGGGACACACACACACACACAGGTACATTCTTAGTGGTGTTGTGATGTCATTTCTGCGCTCCCTGACGTTGAATAAAAACTCAGATCTGAAACTCTGTCTCTGTCTGTCTCTGTCTCTCAGCTCAGAGGACTCTGATCTCACACACACACACACACACAGCAGGAACTCAGAAATGTGACATTATGAGGACTACTGCACTGATCATGTAAACCTGTATTTCTGTGCATGTTTCTGTCCTCAGATCACACCTCTCCTCTGAAACGACACAGACCAACCCTGAAACCTCAGAGTGTGTGTGTGTGTGTGTCCGGGGGTGAGGGGAAGGAGTGTTCCTCTTGCTAATGAATTAAAGAATTAGATCAGAATCCAATCTGACTGACCCAGTGGAAACCTTAAGTAGATCACATTACTACCTGTGCACTACACCGTTGGCTAATCTGCACCAAATTACTTATCAGACAAAGTTATCAGTGTCATAGACACTAATCACTCCATCCCAGTTACTATATCAGCTTGGCAGCATTGGCATTGCACCAAACTTCCAGCGACCCGCGCAGACCTGGTTCAGTGACACCATTTTGAGTCAAGTAATGTAATTAAAATATTCACTGCGCTAGTTATTCACAAGAGTTTGAATTCATTAGCTCATTACAATACATTTGCAAGGTTCACTGACAGTGAGACCACACAGTAAAGTGGGAAACCTCCGCCTAACGTTAGATGACAATGTGCGGTTCTCTGACTACATCACGGCGGTCACACGATCGTGCAAATACGCCGTGTAAAAACAGGAGGAAGATCAGTCCATTTTGTCGGAACATCCAGAGCAGCCTCTAGTCCAAGTGGAGTTCATTTCTCGGCTGGACAACTGCTAACGTGATCGGGACGACTTGGGGCTAGCGGTTTGATCGGCTTTAACTGTTCTAAATCTGGAGGGTTCCAACAAACACGCTTCACTCGCATTTCTACATCATGCAGCAAAGTGTGCAGTTTCTCAATATCCACTCTGTTTCCTCTTTAACAGGAAGTCCAGAAGCTCAACGCATTATGGGAACTGTAGTGTTACATGCATTCTACAGATTCATGCCATCATATCTCCTCTTTTTCAGAAATGGACACATTTAATAACACTGGATGTTCACAACAATATGGGTAACCAGTTTTTGTCTCTGTTGTTTATCTGTGAAGTCATTAACAGATACTGAAAAACTAAAAACCTAGACTCAAACAAAAGATTTTTAGTTCACTCAGAATACATGACCAAAACATCTTCTTTTCTTGTTGACCAAATATCTTTTCTTTAACAACATGTCACCCTAACCCTAATCCTGTGTCTCCTCTGCTCTGGTCTCTCTGTGATGTTATACTGGTGTGGAGCTGTCCATCAGTCTTTGACTGTGATGTTATACTGGTGTGGGAGCTGTCCATCAGTCTTTGACTGTGATGTTATACTGGTGTGGGAGTTGTCCATCAGTCTTTGACTGTGATGTTATACTGGTGTGGAGCTGTCCATCAGTCTTTGACTGTGATGTTATACTGGTGTGGGAGCTGTCCATCAGTCTTTGACTGTGATGTTATACTGGTGTGGAGCTGTCCATCAGTCTTTGACTGTGATGTTATACTGGTGTGGGAGCTGTCCATCAGTCTTTGACTGTGATGTTATACTGGTGTGGAGTTGTCCATCCGCCTTTGACTGTGATGCTCTTGCAGCGTAATAGCCATGCAGTGCATATGTCACACAGTGTGGCCAACAATCCTCAGTGAAGCCCATCACAGGGTCATCACAGGGTCAGGGTCACCACTCATGGCTTCTCTGAGACACGAGGCTTGACCTCTTCTTTACTAACTCTGTGTCTGTAGAGTAGGTTAATTTAGAATAACTGTTTGAAATTTGTTGAATTTGAGCCCACACTTCTGGGTCGTCTGCAGGACGGTCTCCAGGCTCCTGTATTGGGTCACAGCCATAGACCTTTATGTCATCCGTTACACCCACTGTGCCCCCATGACCTTTCAGCAGGTTAGTCATCTCTGATTGGCCGATCTTATGGGCAGAAGTGACTGAATTGTCGCCACTGGAAATAGAACCAACCTCTGGGGGTGATGTAGGTGGTCAGTGTTGTGCTATATGGGCCCAGACAAATGAGTCAGTTCTAGAGAACACATGTTTGAGTCAGGAGTTATGTCCTCCAATGTGAGCACATGTTTGAGTCAGGAGTTATGTCCTCCAATGTGAGCACATGTTTGAGTCAGGAGTTATGTCCTCCAATGTGAACACATGTTTGAGTCAGGAGTTATGTCCTCCAATGTGAGCACATGTTTGAGTCAGGAGTTATGTCCTCCAGTGTGAGCAGCAAATTTTCTTGCTTGAGGTCCAGGCAAATTTTTACTGTGCCACTTTACTCAGTGACTGGAACAATGGGAGCGCACCATTCAGTGTAATCAATAATAAAAAGTAAGAAAAAGAATAATGAATGAAGCTCAGTGGCTCAGTGAGCCCCGTGTGTTGTCCATGGACCGCATCCATTTCAACTCCTCATCTACTGATGTGTGCTCTGCTGGGAGGCCGTGAGTAATGAGGCAGAATGCCCGAGTGTTTTAGAAGGCTTAGTTTTGTCACTCCCTCACTAATCTATAGAGTACATCACCACATATGCCCCCTCAATCACTGCTACATGTCCTGTTCAGCAGGAAGTGCAACTCAGGGCATTATGGGAATTGTAGTGTTACATGCATCCTAAATACACAGATCATCACAACAGCCTGGCCAATCTCCCTGCATGTTCAATTCATCCACTCCAGAGGATTCAAAACGAAGCAGCTCGTTAACCTGTCTCCTCTGTCACCCCTGTCAACCCTGTCACATCTGTCGCATCTGTCTCCTCCATCACATCTGTCACCTCTGTCTCCTCTGTCACTCCTGTCAACCCTGTCACATCTGTCGCATCTGTCTCCTCTGTTACATCTGTCACCCCTGTCACTTCTGTCGCATCTGTCTCCTCCATCACATCTGTCACCCCTGTCACATCTGTCACCCCTGTCACATCTGTCTCCTCTGTCACATCTGTCACCCCTCTGGCCTCTTTTCCACTAACTTCAATTTACTTGTTTGTATTTTAGCTGCAAAGAGTCTATGTAGTAACAAGGATAATAAAAGGAAAAGACTCAATGAAGCGCTAACATCATTGACAGTCCTCGCAGTGGTTCTTGGCACTATCGTCTGTGAGCTGAGACATGTTGATTTAAATCTATTTGCTGTGCTTTTTCATAAGATGTTTTGGGCAAAAGCATCTGCAGAATGGCTGAATGTAAAGGTGAACTGGTTTCATCTGCAGAATAGCTGAATGTAAAGGTGAACTGGTTTCATCTGCAGAATAGCTGAATGTAAAGGTGAACTGGTTTCATCTGCAGAATAGCTGAATGTAAAGGTGAACTGGTTTCATCTGCAGAATAGCTGAATGTAAAGGTGAACTGGTTTCATCTGCAGAATGGCTGAATGCAAAGGTGAATTGCTAACTTGGATGTAAGTTCCTGCTCTCACTGTTTTAGACTGGGGTAATACGCCCTGTGGTAAAGGAAGTTTTTTATCCTAGCATTTTAAAAGCTGAGACAGCTGCAGTCTGTCACTAATCTTTTTCGTTTTTCCCCTTTCTAATGTGTAATTTACAATTAACAGTCTTTCACTCCTATCATGTCATTTTGGCTGAATGCTTTTTCATTTCTATTGCATAATTTAGGATTAATCCTTTTTCATTTCCATAGTTTAATTTAAAGTTAATCCTTTTTAATGTTGATTGTTTGCTTCAGACTTAACCCCTTTTAATTTGTATTGTGTAATTTTGTATGAATAATTAAAAATAAAAAAGCAATAAGAATTATGAAAATTAATGCTTTAATTAGACTTTTAACTGCAATAAGGTAGAAATTAAGCTCATATCTGTGATTCCAAATGTTTTTTTGTATTCCATCAACACCTGCATGGGATACATAAGTAGATATGACAGGGGGCGCCGTAGACACATAAGACACCAGCACATCCTCCTTTGCGTTGGTGGAATCAGCGGAGTGTCAGACATGCAGACATGTGTGTGTGAGTGTATGTGTGTGTGAGTGTGTGTGTGTGTTTGAGTGTGTGTGCGTGTGTGTGTGTTTGAGTGTGTGTGTGTGTTTGAGTGTGTGTGTGTGTGTTTGAGTGTGTGTGTGTGTGTGTTTGAGAGTGTGTGTGTGTGTGTGAGTGTGTGTGTGTGTTTGAGTGTGTGTGTGTGTGTGTGTTTGAGAGTGTGTGTGTGTGTGCGTGTGTGTGTGTGTGTGTGAGTGTGAGTGTGTGTGTGTGTTTGAGTGTGTGTGTGTGTGTTTGAGAGTGTGTGTGTGTGTGTGTGTGCGTGTGTGTGTGTGTGTGTGTGTTTGAGAGTGTGTGTGTGTGTGTGTTTGAGAGTGTGTGTGTGTGTGCGTGTGTGTGTGTGTGTGCGTGTGTGTGTGTGTGTGTGTGAGTGTGTGTGTGTGTGTGTGTCTGTCTGTGTGTGTGTGTGTGTGTGTGTGTGTGTCTGTGTGTGTGTGTGTGTGTGTGTGTGTTTGAGTGTGTGTGTGTGTGTGTGTGTAAGAGAGAGAGAAAGATTTGTCAGCCGTGGGGAAATGATCCAGTCTATCTTAACACATCACAGGACATTGCTAATGTTATGACCCTGAGAATGTGTGTGTGTGTCACCTGCTTCCGTGCCAGATAATTCAGCAACTCTATATCATGGCAACAGGTCCCCTGGCAACCGCAAGCAAGGTCTTTAGAAACAGTGACATACACACACACACACACACACACAAACACACATACACCACTGCTTCTCTCTTACTGGGTTCAGTGTAGTGTAGTTCAGTCTGACTCTGATGGTCAACTCCAGTCCACTTATCGCACATTAATATTTCAGTCAACATCATTTGTATTCTGTTCATCAACAACTGCTAGTATTACAGTAATTGACTCATTATGTCATTAAGTTAGTAAAACAATAAAAGATTCATAATAATCGGAATAAGGTACATGGAAAATATGCGCAGATTAGTCCGTTTCGCTTACGGCACATCAACCACAGTCCAGCAGGAAAGAACCACGGAATGCAAATTCAGAACAGGGTTGTGACCGGCTCGGCTGGATGTTTGATGACGTGTGTGAGATTTTTTTTTTTTTTTTGGTGATAAACTGATTAATTTACTAACCAGGACGGCGAACGACAGTTCTGGATAAATGTCACAAAAATGAATCGCGCGTTTAGGTCACTTGCGAAGTTATCTCATTCGCTGTGCTCATAAACCACCTGTGCATGCGGTCTTTGTGCGATGACGTAGGGCAAACAGGCGTGGCCCTGGCTGACCTGTGAATCTGTTTGAGAATGTGTGGTGCCGTGGCCCGGCGAGATCACCAAAGGTTGGCAATCACGACTTAGTTCTGGTCCGCTGACAGAACTTTAGGCACGTTGTCTTACGTTTCCAGTGTTTTGGGGGAGTTGTACAGTTGACAAGAGCAACAAGCTTCACCTACGCGCTGCTCGAAATGTTGGAAGTCGGTGTTAGAGGAAGAGTGTACAGGTATACGGGAGACCTCCGGAGGAGCTGACTTAACCCCACAATTATTAGGGCCGTGTCCACGATACAGGACCGGCGGGCGCGCGGCGCATGAGAAAGTAGGTCGGTTTCGGACCGAAAAACAGGTTTACAGGGGGGAAAAACAGTTGAAGTTAAAGATGGTGATGTCATTTTTCCCCCTGAGAAAACTCCGGCGGAACGGGAGATACGTACTTTTCGGCGCGGTGTTCCTGGTCGGGGTTGTCGCTGTATATCTGCAGTTTGTGGCCACCAGCGCCTGGAGCAACAGTGGTGAGCAGAAAGTGGCAACATACGTCACTTCGTCTGTTTCTCCGTTTTTCATCGTTTTCTTTATTTCTTTCCCTTTTTAACAATAAAGAAGTTCCGTTTCCGTTCCTATCTGCTGCGCTATCCTAAGCAGATAAATTGTCAACTTTTTGGTTCTGAAAGAGCGTGTTGATCAGCTTTGTCCGTTGTTATGAAAACGCGTACACTTGTAATTTTTTTGCGACTGTTTAGAATAGACACACAGTCTAAGGGCTCTCAGTGATACAGGAATGGGTGACTGGGTGATTATCACACGCGCGCACACACACACACACACACA
>NC_044507.1:840000-855000 GCF_902362185.1 Chanos chanos
CAATGTAGCAAATTCATTCCTTCATTCATTTTCTAAGCAGCTCATCCTAATTAGGGTCACGGGGGCTACTGTAACCTATCCCAGTGTTCATAGGGCGAAAGGCAGGAAACACCCTGGACAGGTTCCCAGTCCATCGCAGATGTAGCAAATTATGTACTAGGAATTACATGTGATGAAAAGTATCATCCTTTATCCATGTAACTTGAACAACAGGACTGAATTGGGTGCATGCTTGGTGTTGTCTTGGTGAGTGGAATCCCTGTGTTCCATTATTCACTGATTAGTGTTTAGGAAGTGTTCTAAGGCCACTGCAGTATCTTCACATGAGGGTGCCATTTAGGACATCACTTATTCCTCCTTAAACCAGAGGTTTTATCAAAATATTTCACTTATCTTCAATATCCAGGACTTTACCGGAGACACAATTCCCATCTCAAATGCCCTCTATTCCAATGAACATACTGAAAACATGTTTATCCTTTATTTCTTACAATTCCTATTCATCCTAGACACAGGAATTCAATATTCATGGAGATACTGGAGCAAAAAAAATGTAATCCTGAAATAGATGTTTTTCTGCCATATGTAAAATTTCTCTCAAATCTGTGTCTATTTTTTATATGAAGGAAAAACAGAAGGACATAATAACCATACGTCAAACATTTTCCATGTACATTTTCATGTTCGTACTAACTACCCCACATACCATTATGGTCCTATGAAAATGACTGAAAAATGCTACCTGGCCTTGTTTTATTCCTAATAACTTCATGTAAATTGGTGGTAGAGACCTCAAATATTGGCACACAATTAATAAAAGATTGAATTTGAAGAAAAAAAGATGATTCATATCATACTGTTGCAAAACTATGGGTTTGTAGTACCGTTAATATCACTCTTGTTTAGGAATTTTTGCACTTTTTTCCAAGTCTAGGGCCTTACAAAAATAAAATGGCAAGCAGTAAAGGCTTTCAGTGGTTTTGACACACAGAAAACATGCTTGTCTTCCATCCGACAAAGGTTGGTGAGGCTAGGAACAATACTGATCAAGATATTAATGCTCACACATGCCTTGCCAGACAAGGTGTTTTTGAGGCTACAAAATGAAATGATATCTGGAGCTGATAAAATATGAAAACATAGGATTTGAACAGAAATATTTCACAGGCCTTGGTTTTGGGACCTATTCATGATATAGACAAGGTTTGAACAAAATCTGAGAGAGTGTATATATTATGTTTGTAATTCTGTGTGTTAATTTGTTGTGTGGTGTGTGTGTGTGTGTGTATTTTTATATATATAATATTGTATGTAATTCTGTGTGTGTGTGTGTGTGTGTGTGTGTGTGTGTGTATGAGAGTGTGAGAGAGAGTGTGTTAAATGAGAGAGAGTGTGTGTGTGTATTTTTATAGATGTAATATGGTATGTAATTCTGTGTGTTGTGTGTGTGTGTGTGTATTTTATAGATGTAATATTGTATGTAATTCTGTGTGTTATATGTGTGTATTTTATAGATATAGTATTGTATGTAATTCTGTGTGTTGTGTGTGTGTGTGTGTGTGTGTATTTTATAGATATGGTATGCTATTCTGTGTGTTATGTGTGTCTGTGTGTGTATTTTATAGATGTAATATTGTATGTAATTCTGTGTGTTATGTGTGTGTGTGTGTATTTTATAGATATGGTATGTTATTCTGTGTGTTATGTGTGTGTGTGTATTTTATAGATATGGTATGTAATTCTGTGTGTTATGTGTGTGTGTGTATTTTATAGATATGGTATGTTATTCTGTGTGTTATGTGTGTGTGTGTATTTTATAGATATGGTATGCTATTCTGTGTGTTATGTGTGTGTGTGTATTTTATAGATGTAATATTGTATGTAATTCTGTGTGTTATGTGTGTTTGTGTATTTTATAGATATGGTATGTTATTCTGTGTGTTATGTGTGTGTGTGTATTTTATAGATGTAATATTGTATGTAATTCTGTGTGTGTGTGTGTGTGAGAGAGTGTGAGAGAGAGTGTGTTAATTGAGAGAGAGTGTGTGTGTATTTTTATAGATGTAATATGGTATGTAATTCTGTGTGTACATTCTGGCTGTTTCTCCTCAGGCTGAAGCAGAGACAGAAGTATTTCTTTGAGCTCCTGCATAAACAGGATGACAGAGGAACGGACCACGTGGAGGTGGCTGTGAGTGTGTTTGTCTTGTCTGTGTTTGGACCATTGGCTGCTGACTGCCGACCAGTGGTAGATAATAACGAGGTAGAGGTAGTTTGTTACTGTACTTAAGTATGTTTTGTGAATATTTGTACTTTACTCAAGTAGAAATGATTTTGTCAACTTTCACTTTCACTTCACTACATTTTCCAAGGCAAATGGCCTCTTTTACTTCTACACACTTCGCCAGACACCTGCGTTACTCAGTGCAGTAGGTTACTCAGTCAGTAGAAAATAACACACTCAGATACACACACTGCTTCACTCAGTCAATCATTAAGGTACATCACACCCTCCCATAGGGTAGATTAGCATCCTCGTGGTTACCATGGTAATGTGCAGAGCTGTATAGGTGTCTGTTCAGGATCAGTAGATACTTTACAGCCCTCTGTTAGTGAATCTTTCATATGGCTGCGGTTATTTTCAGGGCTGTGGAGTCGACTCCAACTCCGACTCCGACTCCGACTCCGACTCCTCAGTTTGTAATTAGACTAATTATATTTCCTATATTGAAAACACACAACATACAAGGCATTTCATTCCTGCCAACGTGAATCATCAGGCATTTCATTCCTGCCAACGTGAATCATCAGGCTACTTTTTAGCACCCTAACCTGGTAAAATTTGGGTTTAAAGGCTATAGCTATGTCATAGTGGCTTTTTTCTATTATTTTTTATGTATTATTTGTTAGAGAGGTTACAAACATTGAGTAATATTAAACATAAAACTTAAAAATATAACCTCTTTGTTTAATTTTGTATCAAAAGTTATAAAGTAAAAGGATATTAAAGAAATAAAAGAATAAAAATGCTATAAAAGAAAATCAGGAACATCCTATAACAGGATATAACAGGATATAACAGGATACAACAGGATATAACAGGATACAACAGGATACAACATTTAGTCAGTTTATATACCGGATCAGCTTATACACCTTTAATACAGAACATTTAGTCAGTTTATATACCGGATCAACTTATACACCTTTAATACAGAACATTTAGTCAGTTTATATACCGGATCAGCTTATACACAGGCATATACAGAACATTTAGTCAGTTTATATACCGGATCAACTTATACACAGGCATATACAGCACATTCAGTCAGTTTATATACCGGATCAGCTTATACACAGGCATATACAGCACATTCAGTCAGTTTATATACCGGATCAACTTATACACAGGCATATACAGCACATTTAGTCAGTTTATATACCGGATCAGCTTATACACAGGCATATACAGCACATTCAGTCAGTTTATATACCGGATCAACTTATACACAGGCATATACAGCACATTCAGTCAGTTTATATACTGGATCAGCTTATACACAGGCATATACAGCACATTCAGTCAGTTTATATACTGGATCAGCTTATACACAGGCATATACAGCACATTCAGTCAGTTTATATACCGGATCAACTTATACACAGGCATATACAGCACATTCAGTCAGTTTATATACCGGATCAGCTTATACACAGGCATATACAGCACATTCAGTCAGTTTATATACCGGATCAACTTATACACAGGCATATACAGCACATTCAGTCAGTTTATATACCAGATCAGCTTATACACAGGCATATACAGCACATTCAGTCAGTTTATATACTGGATCAGCTTATACACAGGCATATACAGCACATTCAGTCAGTTTATATACCGGATCAACTTATACACAGGCATATACAGCACATTCAGTCAGTTTATATACCGGATCAACTTATACACAGGCATATACAGCACATTCAGTCAGTTTATATACCGGATCAGCTTATACACAGGCATATACAGCACATTCAGTCAGTTTATATACTGGATCAACTTATACACAGGCATATACAGCACATTTAGTCAGTTTATATACTGGATCAGCTTATACACAGGCATATACAGCACATTCAGTCAGTTTATATACTGGATCAGCTTATACACAGGCATATACAGCACATTCAGTCAGTTTATATACCAGATCAGCTTATACACAGGCATATACAGCACATTCAGTCAGTTTATATACCGGATCAACTTATACACAGGCATATACAGCACATTCAGTCAGTTTATATACCGGATCAGCTTATACACAGGCATATACAGCACATTCAGTCAGTTTATATACCGGATCAACTTATACACAGGCATATACAGCACATTTAGTCAGTTTATATACCGGATCAGCTTATACACCTTTAATACAGAACATTTAGTCAGTTTATATACCGGATCAACTTATACACAGGCATATACAGCACATTCAGTCAGTTTATATACTGGATCAGCTTATACACAGGCATATACAGCACATTCAGTCAGTTTATATACCGGATCAGCTTATACACAGGCATATACAGCACATTTAGTCAGTTTATATACCGGATCAACTTATACACAGGCATATACAGCACATTCAGTCAGTTTATATACTGGATCAGCTTATACACAGGCATATACAGCACATTCAGTCAGTTTATATACCGGATCAGCTTATACACAGGCATATACAGCACATTCAGTCAGTTTATATACCGGATCAACTTATACACAGGCATATACAGCACATTCAGTCAGTTTATATACCGGATCAACTTATACACAGGCATATACAGCACATTTAGTCAGTTTATATACCGGATCAGCTTATACACCTTTAATACAGAACATTTAGTCAGTTTATATACCGGATCAACTTATACACAGGCATATACAGCACATTCAGTCAGTTTATATACTGGATCAGCTTATACACAGGCATATACAGCACATTCAGTCAGTTTATATACCGGATCAGCTTATACACAGGCATATACAGCACATTTAGTCAGTTTATATACCGGATCAACTTATACACAGGCATATACAGCACATTCAGTCAGTTTATATACTGGATCAGCTTATACACAGGCATATACAGCACATTCAGTCAGTTTATATACCGGATCAGCTTATACACAGGCATATACAGCACATTCAGTCAGTTTATATACCGGATCAACTTATACACAGGCATATACAGCACATTCAGTCAGTTTATATACCGGATCAGCTTATACACAGGCATATACAGCACATTCAGTCAGTTTATATACCGGATCAGCTTATACACAGGCATATACAGCACATTCAGTCAGTTTATATACCGGATCAGCTTATACACAGGCATATACAGCACATTCAGTCAGTTTATATACCGGATCAACTTATACACAGGCATATACAGCACATTCAGTCAGTTTATATACTGGATCAGCTTATACACAGGCATATACAGCACATTCAGTCAGTTTATATACCGGATCAGCTTATACACAGGCATATACAGCACATTCAGTCAGTTTATATACCGGATCAACTTATACACAGGCATATACAGCACATTCAGTCAGTTTATATACCGGATCAACTTATACACAGGCATATACAGCACATTCAGTCAGTTTATATACTGGATCAGCTTATACACAGGCATATACAGCACATTTAGTCAGAGTCGGTACATTTTAGTAACCCAGTAATTGCCTCCAGCTCCGACTCCACAGCACTGGTTATTTTGCCCGCACCTGAGGGGCTGTAACAGATCTCCTAGGCATTTGTGTAAAGTCACTGAACAACTTAAAACATTTCAACTGACAACTACAACTACCCTGCCATACGCATAAAGAAGACAACTGACTGGATGTTTGTAAGAAACATATATAAAATATATACAACATACATATAACATATATACAACATATATATAACATATATACAACATATAAAACAGCAAGAATATAGTCGTGAGTCACGTTAACTGTTACTGGAGTAGTTTTCTCAGGAGTCATGTTATATGATAAAGAGATATCATTGCTCTTAGCACCTGGTGTGTCTCACTGATCATCATGGGGCTCAAATGTGTCTTTCTCTCCAGTGGCGCCTTAATAATCCAGAGACAAGATTTACTCTGATTGACTCGAAGCACATCTCTCTGTACACCAGTAAGTGTGTGTGTGTGTGTCTGTGTCTGTGTGTGTGTGTCTGTATCTGTGTGTGTGTCTGTGTGTGTGTGCTGTCACCTTTACAATGAGCCTGTGCTCTTTTCAGATGAGACCTCTCTGAAGATGAGTGATGTGGATCACATACCTCAGACAGCTGCCAGTCATGTAGCTCCTCTCACGATATCCTCACAAGCCCCGCCCCATGGGGCTGACATGCTCAGGGAGGATCCAAGAGACACATTCTATCAGAGTGAGAATCTGACACACACAAACACACTCATACACATACACACACACACACACACACTCATGCACACACACACACACTCATACACAAACACACACACACACACTCATGCACACACACACATGCACACACACACAAACACACACAAACACACTCATACACATACACACACACACACACACTCATGCACACACACACATGCACACACACACAAACACACACAAACACACTCATGCACACACACACACACTCATGCACACACACACACAAACACACACGTACACGTACACACACTCACACACACGCACGAACACACTCAGAGAGACAAAGGTTGCAACTAAAATCCATCTCCTTATAATCTCCTTTTGGTTTTTTGTATGTATATGCATGCTAGAGAAGCACGTGTTTAGATGTGTTAAGATGATATTTTTTAACTGTTCTTCCCTAATTAGCACAGATGCTTTCATTTTAAAGGGTTTTGTCTCATTGATCAGCTCCTGTGGAACTGTGTAGTGAGGGATTTTTTTATTTTGTGGTTCACAGAAAACAGATAAAATATTGCCCCAACACCTCCCACCGTGTTTTGCATTCTGTCAAAAGACAGATATGTGGTATGGATTATAGACTTCTCTTTTTATACGCTGACAATTTTTCATACTTGATGTTGTCGAGTTTTTCAACTTATTGTTGTAGCCCTAATACCAACTTAATGTGTTAATGTGTTCACCTGTTTGTGCCTTTCTGTCGTATCCAATGGCGACCATTCTCTCCCTTACTGAAGTCTCCTGAAGAGCTCGTGCAGTTCCTTTACTGGTGTGGCTGCACATGGATGTATGTTGGTTTGAGTGGGAACAGTGGGGAGTGTGAGATGGTTTGAGTGGGGACAGTGTGGAGTGTGTGATGGTTTGAGTGGGGACAGTGTGTGATGGTTTGAGTGGGGACAGTGTGGAGTGTGTAATGGTTTGAGTGGGGACAGTGTGGAGTGTGTAATGGTTTGAGTGGGGACAGTGTAATGGTTTGAGTGGGGACAGTGTGGAGTGTGTGATGGTTTGAGTGGGGACAGTGTGGAGTGTGTGATGCTTTGGGTGGGGAGAGTATACTGGTTTGGGTGGGGAGTGTGTGATGGTTTGGGTGGGGAGAGTATACTGGTTTGAGTGGGGAAGGACAGCTGCCTTGTTTATTCTCCAGTTTACTTACCCAGTAACTATTCTGATCATTTTACTCATGTACAACTGTTAGAGGATGCTGGGAAATTTGTTTATGGTGTCAGACAACTGTTAGAGGATGCTGGGAAATGTGTTTATGGTGTCAGACAGATACATGTGACAGA
This sequence comes from Chanos chanos, assembly GCF_902362185.1. Taxonomy (NCBI): domain Eukaryota; kingdom Metazoa; phylum Chordata; class Actinopteri; order Gonorynchiformes; family Chanidae; genus Chanos; species Chanos chanos. The sequence goes on from NC_044507.1 coordinate 847,794, forward strand.
TAAGGTCCTGTGAGCTGTTGTCATGGGAATAAAACACTGCGAATGTTGCTCTGACACATGTGGACGCCACAGACCGATTCATCATGACTTACACGTTTGGCCCAATTTTATAGCGTTTGTGTCTTTCTCTTTGACCAAAGCTTTACTGTCAAGGGGCCACTGGAGCAGTTCCTCAGACTACAGTGGATATTTATTACATTTCAGAAGTTCCTAACATGTCCTGACGGTCGGGCTGTCCTAACTGTCTGTGTGATCTGACTGTCTGTCTGTCCTGACTGTCTGTCTGTCCGGACCGTCTGTCCTGTCTGTCTGAGTTCTTCTGTTTTTCTTTGGCTTTTTTTTTAGAGGCCCCTGAATATTTGTGTGTTTTGTGGATTTGTATTTTTTGGATTTGTAGGATTGTGTTTTTGTGTGCTTGTAGGTTTGTGTTTCTGTGTTTTTGGGGGTTTGGATGGGTTTTTTATGTGTTTGTGGATTTAAGCGTTTGTGGATTTGTGTTTTTGTGGATTTGTGTTTGAGTGCAGTGTAGTCCCTAAATCTAAACAATAATAATTTTCAATTACACACACTTAAGATTAAATCTCCGTGATCACGCACACACACACTCTGTAAGCAGTGAATCTGACCTCTGCATTTAACCCATTCTTAAACACCAGTAGTGAGCACACACAACCACTAGCACAGGAAAAGTTGGGGGTTGATGTTTTTCTTAGCAATCGAACCAGCAATTTTTCGGTCACAAGCCTGTCCCTCTAACCATTAAGCCACAGGCTGTTCATTAGGCAAACATGCAGAGACACACACCATATCTGTTCTTATATGACAGGAGGCGAATCTTTAGGCAGCTGCTCACCTTGTTTCTACTGTATTGGGTATGAAATTTACTGATGCCGCGGATGATTTGATCAGTTACTTACACATTTAGTTTGCTGAATTTTTCGTCAGAAATACACTTTTCAGATGTAGAAAGTCCTCAGAGCTACACAGGGTTGCTGTGTTCTCAGCAGTGCTGAATGTCACAGGGTTGGATTCTAAAATAAACGTTTTCAAATGTCAGGAGGTTAAACAAATACCTATTTCTGACCAGCAAAGGGTCTGACAGGCAGTGTGTGAACTGTTTAAGATAGCTCCCATTCAGGTCTGACAGGCAGTGTGTGAACTGTTTAAGATAGTTCTCATTCAGGTCTGACAGGCAGCGTGTGAACTGTTTAAGATAGTTCTGACTCAGGTCTGACAGGAGGCGCTTTCGGACCGAACAGTTCTAGGGTCTCATTCAATAGGAACTACCCCCTGGGGAGCTTCCCCTAGAACTACATACGTTCATGGGCTTTTTTTCTGTTTGCATTCGCACCGCCAGTAGGAACGCTGAAGTGACGTAAGCCGGCCGACGGTGGTATAGCAACGTCACGCTAAGAGCTGTTGTTTACACATCTAACCAGGGTGCCTGCACATTTTTTAAGTACAAATTTAATGACTTTTAAGACCTTTTAAATACCTCCAAAAGGAAAAATATATTGAATATATTGAGTTTTATTGAATTTGAATTTGAATGACAGAAATATTCAGTGCACATTAGATAACATAACTGCCCTCTCATTAACAAAAATAAAACTGTATGGAGGTAGACCCAGTCCAATGGAAAAAAGTCCCTCTGCATTTACCACCGCAGTAGCAGTGAGTGACTCAATGGGCAGTACTTTTGGGATGCTAGCATAGCGCTTGTGCCTGACCCTTGCTCGCAGCATCGTGTTTTTGTTTCATTTTCCTTTTTCCCCACTGCAGCCCTCAAATCGTAAGCTGGATAAACACATTCTTATTTTAGGTTAAAATGCGGATCACAGCCACACAAGCCGACACACAAGCACCTACCGAAGCGGAGTGTACACTACCTCTTCAATGTACAAATATGCATTGGACGTTGCGGAAATGGTCAGTTAAACACAAAAACTGAGCATACCTCCCCTCCTACGGTTCCAGACACGAACATCAAAAACCAAATTTAGGATGTTCCAAGGCTTTATATTTTACACGGGTCTTTAAAAATGGCGGTTGCAATCATCGTATACCAATCATCTGGACCCATCGCCGTACACCTACGTCACAAGGTTCCTACTGCGCTGCGAAAGTAGCTACCCTGAGGTAGGAGCTAAAAAAGCCCCTCAAAAGGGCGTTCTAAATTCTAAGTTCCTGCGGTGTGAGCACGTGAAAAGGGGGGTACTTTCTCCAGCAGTTCTAATAACTATGCAAAAGTTCCTCCGGTGTGAAAGTGCCTAGGCAGTGTGTGAACAGTTTAAGATAGTTCTCACTCTGGTCTGACAGGCAGTGTGTGAACTGTTTAAGATAGTTCTCACTCAGGTTTGACAGGCAGTGTGTGAACTGTTTAAGATAGTTCTCACTCTGGTCTGACAGGCAGTGTGTGAACTGTTTAAGATAGTTCTCACTCTGGTCCGACAGGGCACAGAACCAAGCAGCTGCCTCAAATCTTACTCATAAAATAAAATTCAAGACTTGTTTACAGTCAGCCCACATCATTTTGATTTGTTTACTGCATTTCAAACTGCAAACAACTGAGAACTTTCTGAAATGACATATCAGTGACTTAAATTAAATGGTGGTCAATCTTGTAAGGTACCCCATGTGTCACGTGTTATGGTGATCTCCTCTCTGCCCAAACAGCAGTCCAGAAAATGGAACTGTAGACACAACAGAACACACATTTTCCATTAATGTGCACCAGTTGCTGCCACCTTGTGGATGGATTTGTAATTACATTACTATGTGTGTCTGTGTGTGTCTGCAGTCCAACTGATTGACAGGTCTCATTTGAAGGGAGTGTTACCTGACTGCTCCTATAAACCCACCTACATTCTGAATGATGTTCCACTGGCCCGATACCAGGGCCTGCAGTTTGTGAGTACTATGCCTGAACACACCCTGCTGGTAATATGAAAAAAGTGAATGTTCACAAATGTGCATACACACACACACACGCACGCACACACAGCAGTTGTGATATTGTCTGTGTAAAAATGTATGTATTGGTGTGACACCCTCATCTGTGGACTTATTTAGTGGAATACAGTTATAATGTGTGTAAACATGTGTTATAATCCTGAGCCAGAATAAGACTGTGTGTGTGTGTGTGTGTGTGTCTGACAGGTTCACCTCTCTTTTGTCTACCCTAATGACTACACACGCCTCACACACATGGAGACTGAGAACAAGTGTGTCTACCCTGAGAGTCCATTCTACCTTAAGAGGTAATGCACAAACTCTCTCTCTCTCTCTCTCTCTCTCTCTCTCTCTCTGTCTCTGTCTCGGTCACTGAGGTCTGTAATGTAGCACATGAGAACAGGGCAGTGTGTCACTGTCTGGCATGGACCTTCCTCCTCATTCAGTCATTCTAGGTTGTCTCTCTGACCAGCCTGACTGGCATCACACTGTCAGCACAATATGTGTATAACTGATCAATGAAGTTCTTGTTGGTGAGGTTGTGTTTATCCAGATATGTACGGTAACATTTGTTTTTCAGGTTTGGATTCTCCAAGTACATGAAGTTGGATCAGCCACGCAATCAGAACACTGCACTACAATACAGAGGTATCTTAACAGCTACATCCAAGCCCAGTTACACACCTACACCCTCACCTGTAAATATACCACTCCTACACCCTCACCTGTAAATATACCACACCTACACCCTCACCTGTAAATATACCACTCTTACACCCTCACCTGTAAATATACCACACCTACACCCTCACCTGTAAATATACCACTCCTATACCCTCACCTGTAAATATACCACACCTACACCCTCACCTGTAAATATACCACTCCTACACCCTCACCTGTAAATATACCACTCCTACACCCTCACCTGTAAATATACCACTCTTACACCCTCACCTGTAAATATACCACACCTACACCCTCACCTGTAAATATACCACACCTACACCCTCACCTGTAAATATACCACTCCTACACCCTCACCTGTAAATATACCACTCCTACACCCTCACCTGTAAATATACCACACCCACACCCTCACCTGTAAATATACCACTCCTACACCCTCGCCTGTAAATATACCACTCCTACACCCTCGCCTGTAAATATACCACACCTACACCCTCGCCTGTAAATATACCACACCCACACCCTCACCTGTAAATATACCACTCCTACACCCTCACCTGTAAATATACCACTACTACACCCTCACCTGTAAATATACCACTCCTACACCCTCACCTGTAAATATACCACTCTTACACCCTCGCCTGTAAATATACCACACCTACACCCTCGCCTGTAAATATACCACACCTACACCCTCGCCTGTAAATATACCACACCTACACCCTCGCCTGTAAATATACCACTCCTACACCCTCGCCTGTAAATATACCACACCTACACCCTCGCCTGTAAATATACCACACCTACACCCTCACCTGTAAATATACCACACCTACACCCTCACCTGTAAATATACCACTCCTACACCCTCACCTGTAAATATACCACTCCTACACCCTCACCTGTAAATATACCACACCTACACCCTCACCTGTAAATATACCACTCCTACACCCTCACCTGTAAATATACCACACCCACACCCTCACCTGTAAATATACCACTCCTACACCCTCAACTATGCATATACCACCACTCCACCATCACGTCCCTCCAATATCACACCTGTCACACTTATGTCTAGCACCACATGCAGATACTCATTTGTGCACTACTCTTTGTCTCATGTCTAATGAATGCTAGTTTACCAATGCAGCCTTGAGTGGTGAAGCCCCTCAACTGAATACTGTGTTTGGCTTCAGTAAGTTTACATGTCTGTCTCATCATGTCTTTTTTGCCACAGATGATGGGATGATGGGGTGGAGGGAAAGGGAGACGGTGGAGGAGGAAGAGGATGAGAGGGATGAAGGTGTGGACAGGGCAGAGGGGCTGCTGGATTATGGAGATGATTATGATGACTACACTCTAAAGCGGAGGAGAAAACTCTTCTCTGTTCAGTGGCCTGGACGAGAGGCCAAGAGAGCCAGGAGAAGAGAGCCACCAGCCGGGAACCGTCCCCCTGTACGTCAGCATGGACCACTGCAACAGAAACAGCATGAGCTTACAATACAGGACCGACCAGTGTACCCTCAGAGAGAACTGAATCTGCAGAACCACAACGCTGGACCACAGCACAAACCAGAGGAACTGACCCAACTGAGGGAGCCACATCAAGAACTTTCTCTACAGAACAGATTTGGAGGAGAGCAGAACCATCTGCCAGAGAGACAGAACCAACCTCAGAAAAGCAGGCCAAGAAAAACACGAAGGAACCAGCAGCAGGAGAACCCAGCCAAGCAGGTCCAAGACAAAGAAGAGAGACGGGACAGACCCGCACGGTTAGACATTTCACAGTTACAGCATGATCAGGCTGCTGACAAACTGAACCAGCCAGCAGGAGTACAGAAACCACCGGTTCCTTTCCTTCCTGTGGAGGACAGTAAAATAGCTGCTGTCCAGAGGGGACGAGGAGTGAGGGATCACCTGGAAAAGCATCAGGTCCACAGAGCAGAGCCGCACAGGTCAGCCGAGGGAGAACGGAATGGGACGGCCCTTCGCCCAAGACCTGCCGAGCAGAACGCAGTTAGCGCTCAACAAGCCAGCAGGAGGAGGTCAGAGGTGAAAGATCAGGAGCAAAGGTCAGGTAGAGCAGTGCAACGTGGAGCAGTCAATCAGAGAGGACAACTTAAGCCCCGTGACATTAGAGCCAAACCCAAAGGCGTGGACACAGCTTTTGAGCGGTCCAAAAAAGCCAAGAATATCAAAGCTAGTATTTTAGATGGGAAAAAAAATCAAGGGAGTAATTTGACCATTGTCAACAGATCTGAGGTCAGGGTGGTTATGTTGGGTGGATCTGTGGGTAGGGCAGGCAGTAATGCAGCTAAAGACAGCAAAGCTGTCTTAGGTCATGGTAAGGAACCCAAGTCAGAGACTTTTGAAAATAAAACAAAGATTTCAAATGGAGCAAAAGCCAATCTAGCTGCAGTAGACACCCAAAAGAAAAGTGTAGTCAAAGATAAGGCAGCCATATTAGAAAGGTCAAAAGATAAGGCAGCCATATTGGAAAGGTCCCAAGATAAGGCAGCCATATTAGAAAGGTCCAAAAACAAGGCAGCCATATTGGAAAGGTCCAAAAACAAGGCCATCGTATTGGGAAGGTCCAAAGATGAGGGCGCCATATTGGGAAGGTCCAAAGATGAGGCAGCCATATTGGGTGGGGCAAAGAATAATGCTTCTGCTGTAGGCAGGGCAGAGGGAAATGATGCATTAGTGGACAGACAGAGGAGTAAAGGACTGGGATTTCAGGGTAATGCCATCATCCCACTGAAGCCTGACAGGGCTCTAATCAGGGCCTCTGTCCACATTACCCATAATGCACTTCAGCCAGCTAACGAAACATCAAAAAGTGTAGAGACACATCGTCCCGACCGCGCCCTGGGAGGTGTGGTGGGGGTTATTGCGCCCCCTCCTGTGGGGTACAGAAATATCCCAGGGAATGAGATGGAGGAGGAGAGTGAGATGAATAATGAGGTTGACAGAGGGGAGGAGACAGTGAAGGAAAAACACGGAGACCGAGATGACGGCTGGTTTCTCTATGATCAATCAGATACTATGGATGTGGAAGATGATTTCGTCAATAACGCAGTGTTTGACCCAGAAGTGATCTGGGACCAGACATTCCAGGTGAACCCAATGGATCCACAGACACTGCGCTCTGATTGGATAGACCTCCGCTGTAATGTGTCAGGAAACCTGCTGCTCAGCCAATCAGAAGCTCTGCCTGTTGTACATGCCTTCATGGAAAAACTGAACAGGAAGAATCATGGGTGGGAAGCACGCGTGTGTGTGTGTGTGTGTCTGTGTGTGTGTGTGTGTGTGTGTGTGCATGTGCATGTGCGTGTGTGTATGTGTGCGTGTACGTGTATGTGTGTGAGTTTGTATGTACGTGTATGTGTGTGTGTGTGTGTGTGCATGTGCGTGTGCGTGTACGTGTATGTGTGTGTGTGTGTGTGTGTATGTGTGTGTGTGTGTGTGTGTGTGTGTGTGTGTGTGTGTGTACGTGTATGTGTGTATGTGTGTGTGTGTGTACGTGTCTGTGTGTGTACGTGTATGTGTGTGTGTG
>NC_044507.1:870000-880000 GCF_902362185.1 Chanos chanos
AGGGAGGGCACAGGGGTGTGTGTGAGGGACTGTGTTCAGGGAGGGCACAGGGGTGTGTGTGAGGGACTGAGTGTGTTAGGGAGGGCACAGGGGTGTGTGTGAGGGACTGTGTGTGTTCAGGGAGGGCACCGCTGTGCTCTGTGTCCCCAGAGTCTCATTCTGCCCTCGTCACATAAACACGTCTCCATTTCAGTACCTCAGTTTTTTGTGTTTGTGTTAAACTTGTGCTATTGCGGTGAAGTTCCTGATGAGTTCAGTGTTGTTTATTTGAAAGTGTGATAAATATTATTCAGTGGCGGGACATGGAATCGAGAGGTGTGCTGCCTGCCGAAAAGTTGCCCCAGCGTTGATGTCTTTGTGCTGTTCTTCTGTTTTTACAGTTCAGAGCTCAATACAAAGCAGTTTTCAGCCATATTGGCTCAAATGTGCCTGAGTGTTTGTGTTAGCTGCCTTAGCCCTGTGTACTTTTTCCACTGGTTGACTTGGTCACATGGTTCAGTGGATCCAGGGGAACACTGAAGCTGAACCCCAAATGAAGACCTGGTTCCCAAACACAACAAAACCACGCTCTCTGGCTCTCTGCTGAAACCAGCCTGAGTCACGTGACCTGACCCGACAGATCAGCGAACATCAGAGAGAGGGTCTTTGGATGTTTTGCCATGGTGCATACTTGATGTCTTTTGGGGAAAACAGTAGTTTAAATTATTTATTTTCTTATCTCTCTGTGTCCTGCTAGAGACTCCTGGCTGCCAGGTATGATCTGTTCTCAGGAATGTTCTCCTCTCTGTGGATTTAGTGATAACACATTAACAATACAAGTGTGTGGAAGGGCTTGTTTCTGATTCAAACAGGAAAAAAAACCCTCAATATTTAAAAAAAAAAAAAATCAATAAACCAAAGACATGGCATCCTTTAGGTTCTTTTTTTTTTTACCTAAACCGTTTAAAGGGAGTTTTTACCTAAACTGGTTAAAGGGAATTTTTACCTAAACTGTTTAAAGGGAGTTTTGTTTTGTTTTGAATGATGTAATGTTTTTTAAACGGTCTGTATCAGTGTCTGTAAATCCCTGTTCTCTATGCCTTGCGACCCTGTGTGTCTTGGGTTCAGGTTCATACTCACACTGCTGGCTCCGATGAACACCTGCCTGATAATTACTCATGTTATATAATCTCCTTTGCTGGAGCCCAGTGTCCATGTGACCTCATTCAGAGGAAGTGCTTGTTTTTGTTTTATGGATTTGTCTGTATAATCTCTGGTCAATTCATTTGTTTTATTTTGTTTTGTCTGTATAATTTCTGGTCAATTCATTTGTTTTATTTTGTTTTGTCTGTATAATTTCTGGTCAGTTCGTTTGTTTTATTTTGTTTTGTCTGTATAATTTCTGGTCAGTTTGTTTGTTTTATTTTGGGCCAAAGGATGTGCTGCTCCACTGTATTAAATTTGACTAAATTAAAAGCTCTGGACAAAGCCATTCCACTTTGCATGGCAGTTTATGTATGAGAAAATACTGCACAGAAAACAGAGTGGAACTGCCCTCTGCCCGAAAACAACTCATTATAACTGAATCTGACTGTTCCGTTACTGATTTTTACTGCCAGTTAAATGCATTCTCTTATAAAAGATTTTCTTTGGCGCCACCTCCTGGCATTTAGTAATTTGCACCAACATGTTTGTAAATCTCTCACTCACTCGTTATCTAAGCCGCTTATCCTGATTAGGGTCGCGGGGGGGTGCTGGAGCCTATCCCAGCGTTCATTAGGCGAAAGGCGGGGAAACAGCCTGGACAGGTCGCCAGTCCATCGCAAGGCAGACACACAGACAAACACACTCACACACACATTCACACCTAGGGCCAATTTAGCGTCTCCAATTCGCCTGTGGGAGGAAACCCGCGCAGAAACTCCACACAGGAAGGACCCTGGCCGCCCGGCCGGGAATCGAACCTGAGACCTTCTTGCTGTGAGGAGACAGCGCTACCCACTCATTCCTCTTTAATGACATCATCAGTAGGAGTCCGCTATTGTTTTGATCCAAAAGCATAGTCTGTTTTTCTCCGAGCTTTTACAGCTTCTTCGACTTCATGTTGGTCTTTGAGGGCATTGCTGATCTAAACTGCAAAGTATTTTTCTGTTAATGAAGAGCATACTCTGACGGTGTGTGTCCACTGGCGCGCAGCGAATCGAGCAAAGCTTTCCCATTCATTTTCAACGAAGCCAGGCGGACAGCCTGCGCAGGGCATTGTGGGATTGACAGCAAAGCGAATCAAGCGAACAGAGTAGAAATATCACTGAATTCGCCGTGCGGCGGCCAATCGGATTGTTTCTTGCAACGAAGCAACCTATGTTTATGGACAACCAAACAGAGTGCATTTGAAAGACGCCCCCAGAGCGAAGAACCGTTGACGGATTCGTTTTGCTCCAGTGGACACGCACGGTTACGGTACGCTTTCGCTTCGCTCTCACTCTGCTTCAGTGAGGGTGAAATTCGCTCTGATTGGTGAAATCAGAGGTGAATTCGCTGGGGCAGGCGAAATTGAGACGGTGAATCTTCAACTTTATGCACATGAGAACCACACCAGAACCACATGAGAACCACACCAGAACCAATCAGTTCAGCGTGTGATGTGCCTGGTGCATGTGTAGCGGCCTTTTTCTCGCTCCACCACAGGAGCTAACTGAGCAACACCACTGCTTTGCCTTCAGATATTTTACTGCAAAAATATTCAGTGTGAGAGGGACAGATCAGTTTTAATTAGTTCTTCTCATACATCTCTCTTTTACAGAGGCTTCTCGCAGACTAAGACTGAATTACAAATAATTTAACTAAATAATACAACATAATAAAATAAAATACTTCTGGCATACATATAGTGTTTGGTCATATAGTGGAGTTAATCATTAAAGCAAACAGCCAAAGGCACGCAGAGCAGCAATATCCTCAGGCATTACGTAGTAACACAGGAAAATACAAATAGAAAAATGTAACTGAGAACAGTTTCATACCTGCAAAAAATATTCAGTGTGAGAGGGACATATCAGTTTCAATTAGTTCTTCTCATACATTTCTGTTAAAGGAGCACACAACGTTAAGACAATAACCCTCTCACTCATACATACAACAGGTCTGTGAAACACTCGACTTCTGTGGCATCCGCATCTCACTACAAACGCTCCTGAGCTCGTGAGTTAACAAGCCCGCGCCTAGTCAGTCCAACTCGTTATGAATTTGCCACATTCAATAGAACTAGCGATCAAAGCATACACTAACACTCTCCAACTCAAACAGTTCTACTGATTCACAACTCTCAACAGGGACATCAAATGTGTTTTATCATTGGAGGGAAATCCTTAATATTAGTTTTATGTTGCTATAATGAGTCCGCAGCGGCGCTAAACTTAACTCATCGCCGCTCATAACGGTAGCACCTCTTAACTGCTTTTACGGCTGTAAAATAATGGCTGACTTCAACATATAACAGTCAACACACGTAACATTCAGCATTGTTAATTCGTTAAACAATCATTTCCTGAATGTTACAAGCGCTTCACAAGGTGAATTTGTTGCCCATCATTATGAACACATACCTCTTTCACAGAAGCTTCTCGCAGACTGAGAAGCCGTGGCATCTACCAAATTACTAACAGGGGACGCTTGCCCATTAAACCCTGAATGGGATGCCAATTTATCCTTACAAAAGAAAAATTTTTTGGACTCTATAAAAAAATAAATATTACTTGTTAAGCAATAACATTAACAATCAAACTGCAAAAATTAAACAAAAACTCTTTTCACGTATGCGTGTATTTATAAACACCCCTCTAACAATCAGAATGGGAACACCTGATTCCCGGGCTTTCTCAACCCATGAAGTTGAGACAGCCGTGACCAGGCCTTTACTTAAAAAAACGAACCTTGACCCTGAAACGTTAAATAATCATAGACTGATCTCTAATCTCCCGTTTCTTTCAAAAATACGTGAGAAAATTGCAGCTGCTCAGCTTATAGCCCATATGTCCTCTAACAGTCTGTTTGAAATGTTTCAGTCAGGCTTCAGGTGTTTTCACTCTACTGAAACCGCGCTTACTAAAGTAATGATCTTTTCTTAGCCATGGACACTGGTGCTACTTCTATTCCAGTGGCAGCTGGTGAGCTGGAAACAGAGGTGGAACAAACCTCCCCTTTAAATCTGTTATTGATTTCAACCTGTTCCCGTTAACCTACCTTGATTAACAATAAAACTAATGATTCACAGAATAATTAACAATAATCGCATAAATGGAGTAAATGATTATCAGTGTCATTTTGTGACAGAGTTACTGTTTAGTTATTGTTTTCTGGAAACTAGTTGAGGCCTGAGTGCTAAACTTTATTGTGCGTTGCACTCAACGCTGACATATTATACAGATAAAAGATCCTGTTTTTCTAAACTAAAAGTTTAGTCTCAGAAATTGAGATCGATTTCAGTAACTGTACTTCTGTTTTTTAAATTTGAATTTTGAGCTACAATGAAAAGCTACAATGTAAAACACATTGAGGGATTAGTTCTCCAATATGTATGCAGATAATTTCTATCCTTGTTAAACAATTTCCCACTGTGGCTTTTGCTATAGCACACAAGATTTAGACAATGCACGGTGTTTCGCGAGCATTTAGACAGCAGAATCTCACAAATCAGATGAGCGCATTTGACATTAATATTCCCTGGTGTTGGGCAGAGAGTGAAAAAAGTACAATTATCCTCAAATTAAAAGAATGTGTGGGTGTAAGAAATGCTACGCAGTTCAATAAAGAGGAATGATACTATCACGAAATGACATTGGTAATCATTTACGTGACTGGTCTTAATTTTTCTGCAAATCATGAGTTTTATTGTTAATCAAGGTGGGTTAATGGGAACAGGTTGAAACCAATAAAGGGGAGGTTTATTCCTCCTCTGTTTCCAGCTCACCTGCCGCCACTGCTCTCTCCTGTTTGATTTGACACGGCCGATCACACCATACTGTTAAAGCGCCTGGAAAACCAAACTGGCATTTGTGACCTGGCGCTCTCTTGGTTTAAATCTTATCTCCCACAGAGAAAGCAGTGTGTCCACTACAATAATGTGTCATCTGAATACCAAGAGCTTAACTCTGGTGTTCCTCAGGTGTCGATCCTTGGCCCTCTCCTATTCTCCATTTAGCTCACACCCTCCTGGCGATGTTATTCATAGTTATAACATTAACTTCCATTGTTATGGTGAGGGTGCTCAGATCTTCTTACCGATCAAGCACAATGACCGATCTGAATTGGCTAACCTTGAGGCATGTCTTTGTGCTATTAAGGGTTGGATGTCTTCAAATTTCCTGATGCTTAACGCAGGCAAGACTGAAATGCTGGTCATTGGCCCCCCTATGCATGAGCATCTTTTTAGTGTTTTTACCCTAAATTTTGACAACTGCATCATCTCTCAAAACTCTACAGATAAAAATCTCTTGCTAGTCACTCATATCAAGAACACAACCAAATGTGCCTTTTATCACCTCCATAATATCGCCAAAATCAGGCCCATGCGAAGTATGGCTGATGCAGAAACCATTTTTCATGCATTTGTCACATCTCGCCTTGATTACTGCAATGTTCTGTACTCTGGTCTGCCTGCCTCTAATACCAGATGTCTTCAGCTAGTCCAGAATGCTGCTGCCAGAATCCTGACCAGGACAAGGTGCTGCGCTCTCAGGGTACTGGATTATTTGTCGTTCCAAAAGTTAGAAAGAAGTTTGCTGGCCACCATGCCTTTGCCTACCGCTCTCTCTTCCTCTGGAATGGTCTACTTAAAGAAATCAGAGAGGCAAAGTCTCTTGATACCTTTAAAACCAAACTTAAGACTCATCTGTTCTCTCTAGCTTCTGGATAATATAATTTTGAATTGACCATTGAGGGAGGCTCAGTCCCTGCCTGTAGGCTCTCCTGGCATAGTCTTGCTTCTGTGATCTTTATTCTGTCTACAAGTGTGTTTTCATGTACATCATACCTGTATTGTTTGCAATTCATTTCAAGATTCAAGAACTTTATTTGTCACATACACAATTATATACAGTATACAACTTGTAGTGAAATGTAAACCTGGTCCAACTCCTAAGCCTATGCAAAATAGAAGAGATAAGAATAAATTAGATAAATATAAATAAAGTAGATTAGGAAAAAAGAAAAAAATGTACAATAAAAATAAAACTAGAAGGTATCATGTGTAGTAGTACCGAGTGCAAGCAGTAAGAACCACATCATTAAAGTCCCGAGTTAGTGTTGAAGATCGGGGGGGGGGGGGGGGGGGGGGCTCCTCCTGAGCCTCTCAGTTTTGACCATCAGACTGCGGAAGCGCTTGCCAGATTTCAGCAAGCTGAACAGGCAGTTACTGGGATGGGTGGAGTCCTTAATAATTTTGACAGCTCTGGTACTTCATCGCCTGGTGCAAAGGTGGAAAGACTGTCTCGGAAATACGCTCAGCTAAGCAAACCACTCTCTGCAGGGCTTTGCGGTCCTGGTCGGAGCAGTTTGCATACCACACTGAGATGCACTGAGTCAGTATGCTTTCTATGGCCCTGGTATAGAAAGTTTTCAGAATCCCTGGAGGGACCCTGAATTTCCTCAGCAGTCTGAGGTGGTACATCCATTGTCTGGCCTTTTCTTACCTGAGCTTGGATGTGATTAGTCCAGGTCAGGTCCTCAGATATATGTACTCTAAGATACCTGAAGCTACTCTCATGCTACTGTTAACAGTACATTTGTCTGGATGCATTTTGCTTAACCTAGTCATCTAAAAAACATCATGATCAAACTGTGAGACACATATTTGACTCCCCTAAAGGGAGAAATACATCGCCCACGACATGACTCAGTCATGCAATACTGCTGCTTCTTCTTATTTACACTTTTTCTCACACAATGAATTCAGCGACTTTCTCCGTCATCAGCTTTGCTTTGTTGCTGTCTGGAGGGAGTTTCTCACGCCTCTGAACTGGTTCCAGCAATGTCTTTTGTTGCAGCACAGTTTTCTTCCCGGACCGCGTCGCCTGTATAAATTCCACATACTCCTTTCCCTGACGCTTCTGCAAGTGTTTAACGAAGTTCGTGGCGTTGAAGCTTCCAATGCTGCTGCCAGCCGTCGAAACACTCACATTGCATAAGTTGCAATCGGCTGTTTTGCTTTTTTCTTCCTTGAGCTTAAAATAACTCCACACGGCGCTGCTGACAGGTCTCACTCACTCTCTAGCTGCTGCTCATGTGACCTATGCTGCCCATCCGTGTTACTTGTGACACATCTCTCCTTACAGCATGTCTCTCAAAGTTTAGTTAAGCATTTACGTGATAGTTTAGGCTAATGGATCATATAGGATTATACTTCTTTTTTTTCCCGGTATCCGATCCAGTGATTTTGGCCAGTATCGGACCAATACTGATATTTGGTATCGGATCGGCACACCCCTAATACACATACCCGCACACACGCTTTCAGCAATTCATGCATTCATGCACACACACACACTCTCACTGACACAAACACTCGTGCACACACACACACTCTCACTGACACATACACTCACACACACACACACTCTCACTGACGCATACACAAACACACACACACTCTCACTGACACATAAACACCACAAACAAACTCTCACTGACACATACACTCACACACACACATCAACTGGGACACACAAACACACACACCCTTAAATGATGTTCCTCCCCCGGAGGGCAGGGCTAAGTAAGGGTTAGGTAGTGGAATCCTTCCATAAATCAAATGTTAAACATAGTTTGTTCATAAATTTGACATACAAATACATACTGCCCAGTTGGCCCATAACTCACCCTGTCCTCAACGTTCTGTCACCAGTCACACCAGTCATATCAGTCACCTGAACTCACACACACAGTAATCTCAGGTCAAAGGTGAATTTATAGACTCTGAGTCAGACATGCTGCCATGCAGATCACGATCCACAGGAACTTCACAAGGTCGTTTCAAAGTCATAAAATCAGAACCACACTAAATACACACACATGAGCACACACACTAAATTCCAATCACTGTTGACTTGTTTCCGTGTGTGTGTGTGTGTGTGTGTGTGTGTGTGTGTGAGGAGTGCTGGAATTGGTCCTACAATCAGCAAGAGAGCCAAGGCCCAAGTGTGTCCATATCATGGAAGGAATGAACCGCAGTCATAGTAACTTACCCACTGCAGAGAATCTCACTGAATGTCTATATATAACGTCATACGGAGAATCTCACTGAATGTCTATATATAATGTCATACAGAGAATCTCACTGAATGTCTATATATAATGTCATACAGAGAATCTCACTGAATGTCTATATATAATGTTTATATTTAATGTCATACAGAGAATCTCACTGAATGTCTATATATAACGTCATACGGAGAATCTCACTGAATGTCTATATATAATGTCATACAGAGAATCTCACTGAATGTCTATATATAATGTTTATATTTAATGTCATACAGGGACCCTCACTGAATGTCTACATTTAATGTCATACAGAGAATTTCACTGAATGTCTATATATAATGTCATACAGAGAATCTCACTGAATGTCTATATATAATGTCTATATTTAATTTCATACAGGGACCCTCACTGAATGTCTATATTTAATGTCATACAGAGAATTTCACTGAATGACTTTTTATAATGTCTATAAATAATGTCATACAGAGAATCTCACTGAATGTCTATATATAATGTCTATATATAATGTCATATAGAGAATCTCATTGAATGACTTTATATAATGTCTATATTTAATGTCATACAGAGAATCTCACTGAATGTCTATATTTAATGTCATACAGAGAATCTCACTGAATGTCTATATATAATGTCATACAGAGAATCTCACTGAATGTTTATATTTAATGTCATACAGAGAATCTCACTGAACAATGTTTTATAATGTCTATATATAATGTCATACAGAGAATCTCATTAAATGTCTATATATAATGTCATACAGTGAATCTCACTGAATGTCTGTATATAATGTCTATATATAATATCATACAGAGAATCTCACTGAACAACGTTTTATAATGTCTATATATAGTGTCATACAGAGAATCTCACTAAATGTCTATATATGATGTCATACAGTGAATCTCATTGAGTGTCTATATATAATGTCTATATTTAATTTCCTACAGAGAATATCACTGAATGACTATATATAATGTTTTTATATAATGTCATACAGAGAATCTCACTGAATGTCTATATATAATGTCATGCAGAGGATCTCACTGAATGTCTATATATAATGTCATACAGAGAATCGCACTGAATGTCTATATATAATGTCATACAGAGAATCTCACTGAATGTCTATATTTAATGTCATACAGAGAATCTCACTGAATGTCTATATATAATGTCTATATTTAATGTCATACAGAGAATCTCACTGAATGACTATATATAATGTCTTTATATAATGTCATACAGAGAATCTCACTGAATGTCTATAGATAATGTCATACAGAGAATCTCACTGAACAACGTTTTATAATGTCTATATATAATGTCATACAGAGAATCTCATTAAATGTCTATATATAATGTCATACAGTGAATCTCACTGAATGTCTGTATATAATGTCTATATTTAATGTCATACAGAGAATCTCACTGAACAACGTTTTATAATGTCTATATATAATGTCATACAGAGAATCTCACTGAATGTCTATTTTTAATTTCATACAGAGAATCTTACTGAATGTCTATATATAATGTCTATATTTAATGTCATACAGAGAATCTCACTGAACAACGTTTTATAATGTCTATATATAATGTCATACAGAGAATCTCACTGAATGACTATATATAATGTCTTTATATAATGTCATACAGAGAATCTCACTGAATGTCTATAGATAATGTCATACAGAGAATCTCACTGAACAACGTTTTATAATGTCTATATATAATGTCA
>NC_044507.1:885000-892500 GCF_902362185.1 Chanos chanos
AATGAAAAAAAAAAAACCGTGCAGCCAGTCACAGTGTGAACACATCACCACTCACACAATCCATCAATGGTCTTATATACATCTGTCGCTCTATCTACCTATTTATCTGTCTGTCTATATGTCCGTCTGTAGGTCTGCCTGTCTGTCTGTGTATCTATCTGTCTGTGTGTCTGTCTGTCTTTGTGTCCATGTGTCTATGTACTCAGGGAGAGCTGCTGTAAGTCTGTGCCAGTGCTGTGTGAGATAATATCAGACAGTGCTGTGTGAGATAATATCAGACAGTGCTGTGTGAGATAATATCAGACAGTGCTGTGTGAGATGAGATTATATCAGACAGTGCTGTGTGAGATAATATCAGACAGTGCTGTATATGAGATAATATCAGACAGTGCTGTATATGAGATAATATCAGACAGTGCTGTGTGAGATTATATCAGACAGTGCTGTGTGAGATGAGATAATATCAGACAGTGCTGTGTGAGATAATATCAGACAGTGCTGTGTGAGATAATATCAGACAGTGCTGTGTGAGATAATATCAGACAGTGCTGTGTGAGATGAGATAATATCAGACAGTGCTGTGTGAGATAATATCAGACAGTGCTGTGTGAGATAATATCAGACAGTGCTGTATATGAGATAATATCAGACAGTGCTGTGTGAGATAATATCAGACAGTGCTGTGTGAGATAATATCAGACAGTGCTGTGTGAGATAATATCAGACAGTGCTGTATATGAGATAATATCAGACAGTGCTGTATATGAGATTATATCAGACAGTGCTGTATATGAGATTATATCAGACAGTGCTGTATATGAGATAATATCAGACAGTGCTGTATATGAGATAATATCAGACAGTGCTGTGTGAGATAATATCAGACAGTGCTGTGTGAGATAATATCAGACAGTGCTGTGTGAGATAATATCAGACAGTGCTGTGTGAGATAATATCAGACAGTGCTGTGTGAGATAATATCAGACAGTGCTGTGTGAGATTATATCAGACAGTGCTGTGTGAGGTGAGATGAGATAATATCAGACAGTGCTGTGTGAGATAATATCAGACAGTGCTGTGTGAGATAATATCAGACAGTGCTGTGTGAGATAATATCAGACAGTGCTGTGTGAGATAATATCAGACAGTGCTGTGTGGGATTATATCAGACAGTGCTGTGTGAGATTATATCAGACAGTGCTGTATATGAGATAATATCAGACAGTGAGATAATATCAGACAGTGCTGTGTGAGATAATATCAGACAGTGCTGTGTGAGATTATATCAGACAGTGCTGTATATGAGATTATATCAGACAGTGAGATAATATCAGACAGTGCTGTGTGAGATAATATCAGACAGTGCTGTGTGAGATAATATCAGACAGTGCTGTATATGAGATAATATCAGACAGTGCTGTATATGAGATAATATCAGACAGTGCTGTATATGAGATAATATCAGACAGTGCTGTGTGAGATTATATCAGACAGTGCTGTGTGAGATGAGATAATATCAGACAGTGCTGTGTGAGATAATATCAGACAGTGCTGTGTGAGATAATATCAGACAGTGCTGTGTGAGATAATATCAGGCAGTGCTGTGTGAGATAATATCAGACAGTGCTGTGTGAGATAATATCAGACAGTGCTGTGTGGGATTATATCAGACAGTGCTGTGTGAGATTATATCAGACAGTGCTGTATATGAGATTATATCAGACAGTGAGATAATATCAGACAGTGCTGTGTGAGATAATATCAGACAGTGCTGTGTGAGATAATATCAGACAGTGCTGTGTGAGATAATATCAGACAGTGCTGTGTGAGATGAGATAATATCAGACAGTGCTGTATATGAGATAATATCAGACAGTGCTGTATATGAGATAATATCAGACAGTGCTGTGTGAGATTATATCAGACAGTACTGTGTGAGATGAGATAATATCAGACAGTGCTGTGTGAGATAATATCAGACAGTGCTGTGTGAGATAATATCAGACAGTGCTGTATATGAGATAATATCAGACAGTGCTGTGTGAGATTATATCAGACAGTGCTGTGTGAGATAATATCAGACAGTGCTGTATATGAGATAATATCAGACAGTGCTGTATATGAGATAATATCAGACAGTGCTGTGTGAGATTATATCAGACAGTGCTGTGTGAGATGAGATAATATCAGACAGTGCTGTGTGAGATAATATCAGACAGTGCTGTGTGAGATGAGATAATATCAGACAGTGCTGTGTGAGATTATATCAGACAGTGCTGTGTGAGATGAGATAATATCAGAAAGTGCTGTATATGAGATAATATCAGACAGTGCTGTGTGAGATAATATCAGACAGTGCTGTGTGAGATAATATCAGACAGTGCTGTGTGAGATTATATCAGACAGTGCTGTGTGAGATGAGATAATATCAGAAAGTGCTGTATATGAGATAATATCAGACAGTGCTGTGTGAGATAATATCAGACAGTGCTGTGTGAGATGAGATTGTATCAGACAGTGCTGTGTGAGATGAGATTATATCAGACAGTGCTGTGTGAGATAATATCAGACAGTGCTGTGTGAGATTATATCAGACAGTGCTGTATATGAGATAATATCAGAAAGTGCTGTGTGAGATAATATCAGACAGTGCTGTGTGAGATAATATCAGACAGTGCTGTGTGAGATGAGATAATATCAGACAGTGCTGTGTGAGATGAGATAATATCAGACAGTGCTGTGTGAGATAATATCAGACAGTGCTGTATATGAGATAATATCAGACAGTGCTGTGTGAGATAATATCAGACAGTGCTGTGTGAGATAATATCAGACAGTGCTGTATATGAGATAATATCAGACAGTGCTGTGTGAGATAATATCAGACAGTGCTGTGTGAGATAATATCAGACAGTGCTGTGTGAGATAATATCAGACAGTGCTGTATATGAGATAATATCAGACAGTGCTGTATATGAGATTATATCAGACAGTGCTGTATATGAGATTATATCAGACAGTGCTGTATATGAGATAATATCAGACAGTGCTGTATATGAGATAATATCAGACAGTGCTGTGTGAGATAATATCAGACAGTGCTGTGTGAGATAATATCAGACAGTGCTGTGTGAGATAATATCAGACAGTGCTGTGTGAGATAATATCAGACAGTGCTGTGTGAGATAATATCAGACAGTGCTGTGTGAGATTATATCAGACAGTGCTGTGTGAGGTGAGATGAGATAATATCAGACAGTGCTGTGTGAGATAATATCAGACAGTGCTGTGTGAGATAATATCAGACAGTGCTGTGTGAGATAATATCAGACAGTGCTGTGTGAGATAATATCAGACAGTGCTGTGTGGGATTATATCAGACAGTGCTGTGTGAGATTATATCAGACAGTGCTGTATATGAGATAATATCAGACAGTGAGATAATATCAGACAGTGCTGTGTGAGATAATATCAGACAGTGCTGTGTGAGATTATATCAGACAGTGCTGTATATGAGATTATATCAGACAGTGAGATAATATCAGACAGTGCTGTGTGAGATAATATCAGACAGTGCTGTGTGAGATAATATCAGACAGTGCTGTATATGAGATAATATCAGACAGTGCTGTATATGAGATAATATCAGACAGTGCTGTATATGAGATAATATCAGACAGTGCTGTGTGAGATTATATCAGACAGTGCTGTGTGAGATGAGATAATATCAGACAGTGCTGTGTGAGATAATATCAGACAGTGCTGTGTGAGATAATATCAGACAGTGCTGTGTGAGATAATATCAGGCAGTGCTGTGTGAGATAATATCAGACAGTGCTGTGTGAGATAATATCAGACAGTGCTGTGTGGGATTATATCAGACAGTGCTGTGTGAGATTATATCAGACAGTGCTGTATATGAGATTATATCAGACAGTGAGATAATATCAGACAGTGCTGTGTGAGATAATATCAGACAGTGCTGTGTGAGATAATATCAGACAGTGCTGTGTGAGATAATATCAGACAGTGCTGTGTGAGATGAGATAATATCAGACAGTGCTGTATATGAGATAATATCAGACAGTGCTGTATATGAGATAATATCAGACAGTGCTGTGTGAGATTATATCAGACAGTACTGTGTGAGATGAGATAATATCAGACAGTGCTGTGTGAGATAATATCAGACAGTGCTGTGTGAGATAATATCAGACAGTGCTGTATATGAGATAATATCAGACAGTGCTGTGTGAGATTATATCAGACAGTGCTGTGTGAGATAATATCAGACAGTGCTGTATATGAGATAATATCAGACAGTGCTGTATATGAGATAATATCAGACAGTGCTGTGTGAGATTATATCAGACAGTGCTGTGTGAGATGAGATAATATCAGACAGTGCTGTGTGAGATAATATCAGACAGTGCTGTGTGAGATGAGATAATATCAGACAGTGCTGTGTGAGATTATATCAGACAGTGCTGTGTGAGATGAGATAATATCAGAAAGTGCTGTATATGAGATAATATCAGACAGTGCTGTGTGAGATAATATCAGACAGTGCTGTGTGAGATAATATCAGACAGTGCTGTGTGAGATTATATCAGACAGTGCTGTGTGAGATGAGATAATATCAGAAAGTGCTGTATATGAGATAATATCAGACAGTGCTGTGTGAGATAATATCAGACAGTGCTGTGTGAGATGAGATTGTATCAGACAGTGCTGTGTGAGATGAGATTATATCAGACAGTGCTGTGTGAGATAATATCAGACAGTGCTGTGTGAGATTATATCAGACAGTGCTGTATATGAGATAATATCAGAAAGTGCTGTGTGAGATAATATCAGACAGTGCTGTGTGAGATAATATCAGACAGTGCTGTGTGAGATGAGATAATATCAGACAGTGCTGTGTGAGATGAGATAATATCAGACAGTGCTGTGTGAGATAATATCAGACAGTGCTGTATATGAGATAATATCAGACAGTGCTGTGTGAGATAATATCAGACAGTGCTGTGTGAGATAATATCAGACAGTGCTGTATATGAGATAATATCAGACAGTGCTGTGTGAGATAATATCAGACAGTGCTGTGTGAGATAATATCAGACAGTGCTGTGTGAGATAATATCAGACAGTGCTGTATATGAGATAATATCAGACAGTGCTGTATATGAGATTATATCAGACAGTGCTGTATATGAGATTATATCAGACAGTGCTGTATATGAGATAATATCAGACAGTGCTGTATATGAGATAATATCAGACAGTGCTGTGTGAGATAATATCAGACAGTGCTGTGTGAGATAATATCAGACAGTGCTGTGTGAGATAATATCAGACAGTGCTGTGTGAGATAATATCAGACAGTGCTGTGTGAGATAATATCAGACAGTGCTGTGTGAGATTATATCAGACAGTGCTGTGTGAGGTGAGATGAGATAATATCAGACAGTGCTGTGTGAGATAATATCAGACAGTGCTGTGTGAGATAATATCAGACAGTGCTGTGTGAGATAATATCAGACAGTGCTGTGTGAGATAATATCAGACAGTGCTGTGTGGGATTATATCAGACAGTGCTGTGTGAGATTATATCAGACAGTGCTGTATATGAGATAATATCAGACAGTGAGATAATATCAGACAGTGCTGTGTGAGATAATATCAGACAGTGCTGTGTGAGATTATATCAGACAGTGCTGTATATGAGATTATATCAGACAGTGAGATAATATCAGACAGTGCTGTGTGAGATAATATCAGACAGTGCTGTGTGAGATAATATCAGACAGTGCTGTATATGAGATAATATCAGACAGTGCTGTATATGAGATAATATCAGACAGTGCTGTATATGAGATAATATCAGACAGTGCTGTGTGAGATTATATCAGACAGTGCTGTGTGAGATGAGATAATATCAGACAGTGCTGTGTGAGATAATATCAGACAGTGCTGTGTGAGATAATATCAGACAGTGCTGTGTGAGATAATATCAGGCAGTGCTGTGTGAGATAATATCAGACAGTGCTGTGTGAGATAATATCAGACAGTGCTGTGTGGGATTATATCAGACAGTGCTGTGTGAGATTATATCAGACAGTGCTGTATATGAGATTATATCAGACAGTGAGATAATATCAGACAGTGCTGTGTGAGATAATATCAGACAGTGCTGTGTGAGATAATATCAGACAGTGCTGTGTGAGATAATATCAGACAGTGCTGTGTGAGATGAGATAATATCAGACAGTGCTGTATATGAGATAATATCAGACAGTGCTGTATATGAGATAATATCAGACAGTGCTGTGTGAGATTATATCAGACAGTACTGTGTGAGATGAGATAATATCAGACAGTGCTGTGTGAGATAATATCAGACAGTGCTGTGTGAGATAATATCAGACAGTGCTGTATATGAGATAATATCAGACAGTGCTGTGTGAGATTATATCAGACAGTGCTGTGTGAGATAATATCAGACAGTGCTGTATATGAGATAATATCAGACAGTGCTGTATATGAGATAATATCAGACAGTGCTGTGTGAGATTATATCAGACAGTGCTGTGTGAGATGAGATAATATCAGACAGTGCTGTGTGAGATAATATCAGACAGTGCTGTGTGAGATGAGATAATATCAGACAGTGCTGTGTGAGATTATATCAGACAGTGCTGTGTGAGATGAGATAATATCAGAAAGTGCTGTATATGAGATAATATCAGACAGTGCTGTGTGAGATAATATCAGACAGTGCTGTGTGAGATAATATCAGACAGTGCTGTGTGAGATTATATCAGACAGTGCTGTGTGAGATGAGATAATATCAGAAAGTGCTGTATATGAGATAATATCAGACAGTGCTGTGTGAGATAATATCAGACAGTGCTGTGTGAGATGAGATTGTATCAGACAGTGCTGTGTGAGATGAGATTATATCAGACAGTGCTGTGTGAGATAATATCAGACAGTGCTGTGTGAGATTATATCAGACAGTGCTGTATATGAGATAATATCAGAAAGTGCTGTGTGAGATAATATCAGACAGTGCTGTGTGAGATAATATCAGACAGTGCTGTGTGAGATGAGATAATATCAGACAGTGCTGTGTGAGATGAGATAATATCAGACAGTGCTGTGTGAGATAATATCAGACAGTGCTGTATATGAGATAATATCAGACAGTGCTGTGTGAGATTATATCAGACAGTGCTGTGTGAGATAATATCAGACAGTGCTGTGTGAGATTATATCAGACAGTGCTGTGTGAGATAATATCAGACAGTGCTGTATATGAGATAATATCAGACAGTGCTGTGTGAGATTATATCAGACAGTGCTATGTGAGATAATATCAGACAGTGCTGTGTGAGATAATATCAGACAGTGCTGTGTGAGATTATATCAGACAGTGCTGTGTGAGATAATATCAGACAGTGCTGTGTGAGATAATATCAGACAGTGCTGTGTGAGATA